>NC_133405.1:42815825-43118856 GCF_047511655.1 Castor canadensis | reverse complement strand
TTCAAAAATTATGCTGTGAATATAAATAAATCTAGAGCGATATTTATATGGGAGGGAAGGAAAATGAGAAAACTGTGAATCTTTGGTTGCATTCTTCCCCATGTCCATCCCCCTTACCCATTTGTCCTTCCATATTTACACTTTAAATTCATTTGTCAAATTATCCCTAACCATTTGCCATGAAATAATCCATGAAAAGTGTTCAGCATGGTTACTGACATGTAATAAATCTTCAACAAAGATTAATCAATGTTAGTCATTATAATTATATGGAAATCCACTTTGTTGCCTTTACTGTGTCTCTTTTCTCAAATTTACATATAGCAGAGGATGTATCAGGATTGAGAAAGAAAAGGACTATGCATTCTTTTAAAAATATTTAATGCCTGTCAAATTTTTGAAAAATAATATTTTGTATTCATCCGTTTGTGTTACTAAAACATTGAACTACAGATCATCTCTCTATTCAAGAACTGTTCCAACTAGTCACTAAATGGCATGCTTCTTGAGGTTCTTAAACAAGGATAATAAATGTATAAAGGCAAAATTCATAAAGGTAACCCATATTCAAAAAAATCAGACAAGCCCATATATTACATACATTTATTGACTTAAATTATGTATAATTTTAACTGTTTCAAGACTGATATAATTCATTTTTCTGTAGCACCTGACGTTTTGATTTTTTTCACACTGAAGTGAATAGTCATATATACATTTTATCTACTATAGAATTACTTATTTCATGTTTTTCTGAAATAGGTTTTCGCTTTGTGTTGCAAAGTGGATTTCTTAATCTCCCACCCTTAATGTTATCAATTCTTGGCTGTATTATTTCTCAATGGAGAATGTAATATAAGACTTCTAGTTAGCTAGGTGCAGTGGCTCACATCTCTAATCCCAACTACTCAGGAAGCAGAAATTGGGAGGACTGCAGTTCAGAGCCAGCCAAGGCAAAAAGTTAGTAGAGGCCCCATCTCTGCCAACAAAGTAGGTGTGGTGGTGCATGTCTTCAATCCCAGTGACATGAAAGGCATAAGTAAGTGGCTCACAGTCCAAGACAAGCTCTGAACAAAAATGCAAGGCCCTATTAAAAAAATAAATAAAAACCAAAAGGGGCTGGGAGAGCTCAAGTGGTAGAGTGCCTGTCTGTCAACCATGAGGCTGAGTTCAGACCCCAATATTGACCAAAAAAAAAAGGTTTCCATTTAACCAAGCAAGATTAACACTTGAATTTGTGTTTTGTTGTCTCATGAAGCTCTGCTAAAATGGCAATGAAGAAATTTAATTTTTTAACTTTTAGTACATTAAATTACCCTTAAGATATTCTAAAAGTTTACAATGTTCCTTTTTGAAACAAATATAATCACACATAAAAACACCAAAACATACTAGTTGACATTTACAATTCAAAATCAAGTTAGAAGAATATTACATATTTATAAAATTATAACTTTAAAAAATACTTCTAAAGTTACATGCAATTTTGTGGAATTGACAAAAGAATGGCTCAAAATGGGAGAATTTCCCATTCATGAAAGAAAATTTGTACAACAGAAACTATGAAGGTTTTTAATTTCAGTATCAATGCCTTATCTTTATGAGAACAGTAAGATATGACACATGTGGATGAGGGATTATTACAGCCCATGCAAAGTTGAAACCAGGGACTAAGGACCATTGCTCTTTCCCTCTGTTAACAGAATAGTAAACTTGACCTTTGGCCTCCACTAGAAGAGTGTATGTTTTTTCTAGAATATTGCGAGTGTTGATTACAGATGCTTTTTTATTCACACCTTTGAAATTTTTCAATAATTCAGTCTCTTTAGAACTCATGGCTTAAAATTTCACTTGACTCACTATTGGGAGCCATTTGCACCTTGGAAATTAGAGCACTTTGGAACTTTTTACAAAAGATGTAATTATAGAAGGACAAAGAGAACACGAAAGAAGACAACAGCAAACAAGTGAGATCAAGAAAAAAATTAGAGACTGGAAAACAAAAATGAATGCAAAGCAAATGTAAAATCCTGGAGAAAGCAAAAACCCAAAGCTGGTGGTGATGGGTCCTGTTCTTAGAGGCGCTGGATACCACTGAAATACAGATTGAATGGAGGGCTAAAAGGGGGAGGATTAGTTGAAAGCCCATGAAAAAGACTTTAACACCCCATTATCATCAACAGATAGGTCATCCAAACAAAAAATCAATAAAGAAAACCAAGATCTAAAATATATAATAGATCAAATGGACATAATTGATGTCTACAGAGCATTTCATCCAACTTCTACAAAATATACATTCTTCTCAGCAGCCCATGGAACCTTCTCCAAAATAGATCATATCATAGAGCACAAAGCAAGCCTCAGCAAATATAAGAAAATAGAAATTATACCATGCATACTATAAGATCACAATGCAATAAAACTAGAACTCAACAATAAAAATAAAGACAAAAAACATGTAAACAGCTGGAAACCAAATAACTTATTGCTTAATGAACAATGGATTATTGATGAAATAAAAGAGGAAATTAAAAAGTTCCTGGAAGTCAATGAAAATGAAAACATAACCTACCAGAACCTATGGGACACAGCAAAGGCAGTCCTGAGAGGAAAGTTTATAGCCATGAGTGCATATATTAAAAAGACTGAAAGATCTCAAATCAATGACCTAATGATACATCTCAAACTCCTAGAAAAAAAGTACAAGCAAAACCCAAAACAAATAGAAGGAGAGAAATAATAAAAATAAGAGCTGAAATCAATGAAATAGAAACAAAAAAAACCATACAAAGAATTAATGAAGCAAAAAGTTGGTTCTTTGAAAAAATAAACAAGATCGATAGACCCCTGGCAAATCTGACTAAAATGAGGAAAGAAAAAACCCAAATTAGTAGAATCAGGAATGCAAAGGGGGATATAACAACAAACACCATCGAACTCCAGGAAATCATCAGAGACTACTTTAAGAACCTACATTGAAATAAATTTGAAAATCTTAAAGAAATGGACAGATTTCTAGATACATATGATCATCCAAAACTGAACCAAGAGGATATTAATCACCTGAATAGATCTATAACACAAAATGAAATTGAAGCAGCAATCAAGAGTCTCCCCAAAAAGAAAAGTACAGGACTTGATGGATTCTCTGCTGAATTCTATCAGAACTTTAAAGAAGAACTGATACCAACCCTCCTTAAACTGTTCCATGAAATAGAAAGGGAAGGAAAACTGCCTAACACATTTTATGAAGCCAGTATTACACTTATCCCAAAGCCAGGCAAAGACACCTCCAAAAAGGAGAACTATAGACCAATGTCCTTAATGAACATTGATGCAAAAATCCTTAATAAAATAATGGCAAACCAAATTCAACAACACATCAAAAAGATCATTCACCACGACCAAGTAGGCTTCATCCCAGGAATGCAAGGGTGGTTCAACACACAAAAATCAATAAACGTAATAAACCACATTAACAGAAGCAAAGACAAACCCACTTGATCATCTCAATAGATGCAGAAAAAGCCTTTGATAAGATCCAACACCATTTCATGATAAAAGCTCTAAGAAATCTAGGAATAGAAGGAAAGTACCTCAACATTATAAAAGCTATATATGACAAACCTACAGCCAGCATTATACTTAATGGAGATAAACTGAAACCATTCCCTCTAAAATCAGGAACTAGACAAGGATGCCCACTATCTCCACTTCTTTTCAACATAGTACTGGAATTCCTAGCCAGAGCAATTAGGCAAGAAGAATGAATAAAAGGAATACAAATAGGTAAAGAAGCTATCAAAATATCCCTATTTGCAGATGACATGATCCTCTACCTTAAAGACCCAAAAAACTCTACTCAAAAGCCCCTAGACACCATCAATAGCTATAGCAAGGTAGCAGGATATAAAATCAACATAGAAAGATCATTAGAATTCCTATATATTAATAATGAACAAAATGAGAAAGAATATATGAAAACAATTCCATTTACAATAGCCTCAAAAAAAATCAAATACCTAGGTGTAAACCTAACAAAAGATGTGAATGACCTCTACAAGGAAAACTATAAACTTCTGAAGAAAGAGATTGAGGAAGGCTACAGAAAGTGGAGAGATCTCCCATGCTCATGGATTGGTAGAATCAACATAGCAAAAATGTCTATACTCCCAAAAGTATCTACATGTTTAATGCAATTCCCATCAAAATTCCAATGACATTCATTAAAGAGATGGAAAAATCTACTGTTAAATTTATATGGAAATACAAGAGGCCACGAATAGCCAAGGCAATACTCAGTCAAAAGAATAATGCGGGAGGTATCCACGATACCCGACTTCAAACTATATTACAAAGCAGTAACGATAAAAACAGCATGGTACTGGCACAAAAGCAGACATGAAGACCATTGGAACAGAATAGAGGACCCAGATATGAAGCCACATAACTATAACCAACTTGTCTTTGACAAAGGTGCTAAAAATATACAATGGAGAAAAGACAGCCTCTTCAACAAAAACTGCTGGGAAAACTGGTTAGCAGTCTGCAAAAAACTGAAACTAGATCCATGTATATCACCCTATACCAAGATTAACTCAAAATGGATCAAGGATCTTAATATCAGACCACAAACTCTAAAGTTGATACAGGAAAGAGTAGGAAATATTCTGGAATTAGTAGGTACAGGTAAGAACTTTCTCAATGAAACCCCAGCAGCACAGCAACTAAGAGATAGCATAGATAAATGGGACTTCATAAAACTAAAAAGCTTCTTCTCAACAAAAGAAATGGTCTCTAAATTGAAGAGAACACCCACAGAGTGGGAGAAAATATTTGCCAGCTACACATCAAAGGACTGATAACCAGAATATATAGGGAACTTAAAAAACTAAATTCTCCCAAAATTAATGAACCAATAAAGAAATGGGCAAGTGAACTAAACAGAACTTTCTCAAAAGAAGAAATTCAAATGGCCCAAAAATACATGAAAAAATGCTCACCATCTCTAGCAATAAAGGAAATGCAAATTAAAACCACACTGATTCCACCTCACCCCTGTTAGAATAGCCATCATTAGCAACACCACCACCAACAGGTGTTGGCGAGGATGCGGGGAAAAAGGAACCCTCTTACACTGTTGGTGGGAATGTAAACTAGTACAACCACTCTGAAAAAAAATTTGGAGGCTACTTAAAAGGCTAAAGATTGATCTACCATTTGATCCAGCAATACCACTCTTGGGGATATACCCAAAAGACTGTGACACAGGTTACTCCAGAGGCACCTGCACACCCATGTTTATTGCAGCACTATTCACAATAGCCAAGTTATGGAAACAGCAAAGATGCCCCATTACTGATGAATGGATCAAGAAAATGTGGTATCTATACACAATGGAATTTTATGTAGCCATGAAGAAGAACGAAATATTATCATTCGCTGGTAAATGGATGGAATTGGAGAACATCATTCTGAGTGAGGTTAGCCTGGCCCAAAAGACAAAAAATCATATGTTCTCCCTCATATGCGGACATTAGATCAAGGGCAAACACAACAAGGTGATTGGACTTTGATCACAAGATAAAAGCGAGAGCACACAAGGGAGATATGAGGATAAGTAAGACACCTAAAAAACTAGATAGCATTTGTTGCCCTAAATGCAGAGAAACTAAAGCAGGTACTTTAAAGCAACTGAGGCCAATAGGAGAAGGGGACCAGGAACTAGAGAAAAGGTTAGATCAAGAAGAATTAACCTAGAAGGTAACACACATGCACAGGAAATCAATGTAAGTCAACTCCCTGTATAGCTATCCTTATCTCAACTAGCAAAAACCCTTGTTCCTTTCTATTATTGCTTATATTCTCTCTTCAACAAAATTAGAGATAAGGGCAAAATAGGGAGAGGAGAGGCGGGGTGGGTGGGACGGGAGGGGTTGGAAGGAGGGGGGAGAAATGACCCAAACATTGTATGCACATATGAATAAAAAAAAAAAGCAAGCCCATGAAAGATAAAAACAGACCTCAAGAGCACCTTACTGATTCCAACAAAAAATTCAAGTTTCATTTTCTGGAGTAACTGAATCATCTCCTCAGCAAAGAGGTTAGGGTGATGAACTATAATGAAAATGGGGATTGCATCTCTACATACTAAAAAGTAAAACTTGCTTTCCCTCCAAGCATCTTTCTTCTACTTGGTTTTGAAGATATTGGGAGCTGAGCAGGAGAAAATGAGCAGTCCTAAAGTAAAGCTCTAGAAACTGAGGTTTGGGGTTCTCTACTGAAAAGATTGCATTTCTGTGCAGCTACTCATCACGGTAGCTCAGCAACCCACAAATTTCAATCATGTAAACAAAACTTCCAACCATCATTGTATATCTTACTCTTAAATATTTGATAGGCTAAATCCCTAGACATTAGAAGAAAGTTTCTAACATGAAAGAAACTAAAACAATAACAAGGCCAGCAACAGAAGCCAAATAGAAAAGAGACAGCAGAGGGACTCAAAGGCTTTGTAAAAATTATAATTAATAATATCATCAGAGAAATAAGAAGACATTACTTTAAAGATACAAGAGTAGTGTGCAGTAAAACAGAACATGCAACAAATGAGAAAGAACTGTTAAAAATTTAAAATATTATGCAGGGAAATTTAAGTCAATAGAATAAACATTCTAAATTGAGATAGCCTAGAGAGTAGAATAAAAAGAGGTAGGAAAGATGAGGAAATTGAAGAATTTGGTGTAGAAGTCCATATTTAACCAACAGAATTTCTATTTATTTACTTATTTTTTTCTTTGCAGTTGCTGGGGAATCACCAAGAGAAGTTCTAGAAACCAAGAACAGACAAAAACAGAAATATTATTAACGCTCAACAAAATATTCCTAGCACTACAGGATATAAGTATAGAGATTGAAACAGTTCACGAAGTACCCAGAACAATGAATGCAAAAATGAAGTGAAATTTCATAAGATGGAATAAAGAGAAAAAATTTAAAAGGAATGGAAAAACAGGTTGTATACAAAGAATTACAAACAATACTAGGAACAAATTTTCAACTGTATCCCTAGAAACAAGAATACAAGTTTTGAGGGAAAATCATTTCTAACTGTGTTAGGCTAAAATGTCCCTAAACCCAAAGACAGACCTATGAATATGTTGCTTTATATGGTAAAGGGATTTTGAGATGCCATTAGATTAAGGATATGGGCATGGGGAGATAATCCTGGATTATCTGGGAAGGCTGTATATAATAACAAGGGTACTTACAAAGGAGGCAGGAAAGCCAAAGACACATGTAAAGGAGATGCAAAGACTGAACCAGAAATTGGAATAATATGCTTGAAAATTGAGGAAGGGGCCACGTGCCAATGAATGTAGGTGACCTCTAGAAACTGCACATGGCAAGGAAAATGATTCTCCATTAGAGCTTCTTCAATGAATGAGATTTGTTAACCCCTTGATTTTAGGCCATTGAAACTGATTTCAGATTAAATTTGTGTATGTATGTATGTATGTATGTATGTATGTGTTTGTTTTTCAGTGCAGTGCAGTGAACTCAGTGCCTCAGGCATGCTAGGCAAACTCTGTACCAATGAGCTACATTCTCAGACCATTTGTGTTGTTTTAAACTTAAAATTTGTGGTAATTTGTTATAGGAGCAATATAAAACTAATATGTCAAACAGGTCTTATCAGTTGAAGTAAAACTCAGATGGAAAATTAGAACAAAGTGTTTCCACACACATAAGATCTCAAAAAGCTTACAATATTTTCTCACAAATTCACCGAAGGATATTTGTCTAACAAAATGACAAAGTAAAACCAAGAGAGGCATGTGGACTAGAAAATGGGATTCACTATGAGGGAGGCAAAAAGGATACTCAGGATAAGAATAAGAGAAAATCCCAGGAGAACAGATATCCAGAAAGGTTAAACCAGTTCAAATTGGAACACATGGACAATGGTTCCCATCACAGACATTTTTATTTTGAGACAGGGTCTTGCTACATAGCCCAGGTTAGCATTGAACTTGCGATGCAGCCCAGGCTGAACTCAAGACTCATGATCTTCCTGCCTTAGCCTCCTGAGTTCTGGGGTTACAGACATTTTTACTAGTAATAATAAAATTATGTAGATAACCTGAAGTATTTGAACATAGAGGAGATGTATAGATCATTTTATGGAAACATTTTGAGTACGGAAAGAAAATATTAAGCAAAAGAAAAAAGTTAAATAAAATGTGACAAAACACAAATCTTACAGGAAAAGAAATATAATAACATATTCAATATATGATTAAATTCTGAAAAATGTTTACAAAATCAGAGTACTAGAACACTTGAATTTGCTTTCATCAAAAACTGTGATAAGAATATTCTTGAAGGAAGGGCAGTGTATGTTTATGGGTACATAAAAGAACCAATTTGTCACCATTTTTATAGGAAACCAAAGGAGCTAAATTGTCATCATTTGTAATAGGAAATCAATAGATATTACCTAAAAAGATGAAAAATCAAGATATAGTAATATAAACACTTTAAATAGAAATATAGTATTAAATACCATAGGAGACAGAATAAGAACTGGAGAGGGGCAGGATTGTGGACTGTTGGTTTTCATTGTACTATCATTTCAAATCTAAGTACATGGTATTCATTTAGCAAAATAAAATTTTTAGTTTTGAAATGAATTGTTCCTACAAATAATACATTTTTGGGTTTTGCTTAATTCTTTTGTGATGTGTTCTGTGCATGTTCTTAGAACTTAGAAATCACAATTTTTAAGACAAGTAAAAATCATCTGAAATATGTTGGCACATTTGCCACTTAATTCTTGAGTAATGCAATGAAAATCACCTACCTATAGTTCTTGTTGAACTCTCCAATCTCACTGCATGCCATAGGCTTCTTTGATTATGCTCTACATACATTTTAAAAAAAATTTATTCTATCAAAGTTACTTCCCTGATGACCTGCCCATAATCTATTCACTTTGCTTGGAAGGTTATTTCCTTCCTCTGCATTTTCCAGGTTTACCCTTTATTATTCAAGTCTCAGCTTAAATGCCACTTTTATAGAAAAGCTTTCCCTGATCATCATAGCTAAAGTAGGTTCCCACCCCACATAACTTGTTATTCTTTCTTATATGACTGTGTTCTTTATGGTAGTTTATCACAGTTTGTACATCACATTTGCATAAATACTTGTATGTTTCCTCTTGACTGTAAGCTGTCTAGTGCATATGTGTATAGCAGAGGGACTTGCACATAGTATGTTCTTAATTTCTGCATGAATTAATTTTTATTAACTGATATAGCCATGTCTCTGATTTTTATAAACATTTATAGTCTACAGTTCTTTTGCTACATATTAGCAAAAATTAAAGGGGATTGAAAAAACCAAAACTACACAATTCAGACCTTATTGAAAACTTGAGGCCTTTGAAAAACTTTCAAGTTATAACAATTCTTATCTCATCTAAGTACTAACCCTTTAGTATACAATAGATTCAGAGCAATGTCTGGAATTTGAGTACTTATTCATTGAAGGAGGTTATTCTCAGGGACTATACTCAGTCTCTTTAACTCAGTATTTTTCATTTATAGTTCAGTTATGATGATTTATAAAGAAGGAGATTAATTAAAAACAGCATTGATCCATACAGGAGACATATATTTATATAATCAAGTTTATAATAAACATCTTCCTCACAAAATACTTGGTGATTATTTATGAAACTTGGACTAATACTTGCTAAATATAATTAAATGCTTGATTGAGGTGACTTGTTCTATACTCATCTGGATTTTACGTAAAGAGAGCATTTCTTGTCTTTTGATTTTTATCTTTGTGGCCTAGGAAGGAATATGAGGTAAAATTACAAGGGTTCATTTTAATTATTTCAGTAACATTTTACCTTTAATATGATTTGTGGTACAATTTTCTATAAGCAGCAATTCAACATATAGGTAGAATTTCTTAAATCTTAAAATTTGAGTCTGATAAAATGATATTGGCCTATAATTCATCTACCACACTACTTGGCACATTAACCGCGTTGAATAAAAATTACTTGCCTTGACTCTGAGGACCCAAGTAGTGGTACAGTCAATTATTATTCATTAAAATTCATTAAAACTCCAATTCCATACTTGTACAGCTGGGTTTTAAAAAAGCCTATGTCTAAAAATGTCGATACTCCCAAAAGTAATCTACATGTTTAATGCAATTCCCATCAAAATTCCAATGACATTCATTATACAGATTGAAAAATCTACTGTTAAATTTATATGGAAACACAAGAGGCCACGAATAGCCAAGGCAATACTCAGTCAAAAGAACAATGCTGGAGGTATCAGAATACCTGACCTCAAACTATATTACAAAGCAATAACAATAAAAACAGCATGGTACTGGCACAAAAACAGACATGAAGACCAGTGGAACAGAATAGAGGACCCAGATATGAAGCTACACAACTATAACCAACTTATCTTTGACAAAGAAGCTAAAAATATACGATGGAGAAATAGCAGCCTCTTCAACAAAAACTGCTGGGAAAACTGGTTAGCAGTCTGCAAAAAACTGAAACTAGATCCATGTATATCACCCTATACCAAGATTAACTCAAAATGGATCAAGGATCTTAATATCAGACCCCAAACTCTTAAGTTGATACAAGAAAGAGTAGGAAATACTCTGGAGTTAGTAGGTATAGGTAAGAACTTTCTCAATGAAACCCCAGCAGCACAGCAACTAAGAGATAGCATAGATAAATGGGACCTCATAAAGCTAAAAAGCTTCTGTTCATCAAAAGAAATGGTCTCTAAACTGAAGAGAACACCCACAGAGTGGGAGAAAATATTTGCCAACTATACATCAGACAAAGGACTGATAACCAGAATATATAGGGAACTTAAAAAACTAAATTCTCCTAAAACTAATGAACCAATAAAGAAATGGGCAAGTGAACTAAACAGAACTTTCTCAAAAGAAGAAATTCAAATGGCCAGAAAACACATGAAAAAATGCTCACCATCTCTAGCAATAAAGGAAATGCAAATTAAAACCACGCTAAGATTCCACCTCACCCCTGTTAGAATAGCCATCATCAGCAACACCACCAACAACAGGTGTTGGCAAGGATGCGGAGGAAAAAGGAACCCTCTTACACTGTTGGTGGGAATGTAGACTAGTACAACCACTCTGGAAAAAAATTTGGAGGCTACTTAAAAAGCTGGACATCGATCTACCATTTGATCCAGTAATACCACTCTTGGGGATATACCCAAAAGACTGTTACTCCAGAGGCACCTGCACACCCATGTTTATTGCGGCACTATTCACAATAGCCAAGTTATGGAAACAGCCAAGATGCCCCACCACTGACGAATGGATTATGAAAATGTGGTATCTATACACAGTGGAATTCTATGCAGCCATGAAGAAGAACGAAATGTTATCATTTGCTGGTAAATGGATGGAATTGGAGAACATCATTCTGAGTGAGGTTAGCTTGGCCCAAAATACCAAAAATCGTATGTTCTCCCTCATATGTGGACATTAGATCAAGGGTAAACACAACAAGGGGATTGGACTATGAGCACATGATAAAAGCGAGAGCACACAAGTAAGGGGTGAGGATAGGTAAGACACCTAAAAAACTAGCTAGCATTTGTTGCCCTTAATGCAGAGAAACTAAAGTAGGTACCTTAAAGCAACTGAGGCCAATAGGAAAAGGGGAACAGGTACTAGAGAAAAGGTTAGATCAAAAAGAATTAACCTAGAAGGTAACACCCACGCACAGGAAATCAATGTGAGTCAATGCCCTGTATAGCTATCCTTATCTCAACCAGCAAAAACCCTTGTTCCTTCCTATTATTGCTTATACTTTCTCTACAACAAAATTAGAGATAAGGGAAAATAGTTTCTGCTGGGTATTGAGCAGGGGGGGGGGCGCGGAGTGGGTGGTAAGGGAGGGGGTGGGGGCAGGGGGGAGAAATGAACCAAGCCTTGTATGCACATATGAATAATAAAAGAAAAATGAAAAAAAAAGCCTATGTCTAAAACTCAGCTGATTATTTCTGTTCTTTTATATATTTTTATTTTTTCATGTGTTTTTTGTTGCTTTCTGAGTTTTAATTTTGTTAGTTTTCTTGTACACTCTTGGGTAAATAAAGCCACCTTTATTTAGGCAACCTATTCTGAACATTTAAAACATAACTGAAATAAAAATATCAATTAATAAACCATTTCCTTTATTGTTCTCTAAAAACTGACTCCATTCATTATAATATTATTTTAACTCAGGATTCACTATAATATTATTTTAATTCAGGATTTGACTAGGGTAGCTAGGAAATAATTATTTTGGTGTTACTGAAAGCAAAAAAAATTGCCATTAATAATATTTGGAGGAGGGCATGGAGAAAATAGAGGGTCAATTTTGGCAACTTCTCAAAAACACAAAGATCCACAAAGCAGAGGTTAAAAATAATTTTTTTTTACAACTTGCAGCTTCTTAACTTTAATAAAAGACATTTACTATAATAATACTAAAAAGATACACAGAAAGTTTTGATAAATGCTAAGATAATTTTTTTAAAAAAACTTAATGGCACCTGAAGGATTCTATAGTGTGCTGTGTTTAAACGGTTCAAAGGAAACAGTTCTAGTTTACCACTCTTTATATTATATGGCTATTATTGCTTTATGTTACAGTAGAGATGCTATTTCTGTAGGCTCATCATCAAAAGACGGGCCAGCATAATATAGAGCAGCCCTGGATGGGAATCAGGTGGATTGGGTTCAATCCTTACCTTTGTTATTACCAGTATAATCTTGGTGAAAACCACAATGTATGTGAGTTTTTGTTTCTTGCCCATAAGATACAAAGAATGGATTTGATGGTTTCTTAATTCTAAAAGTCTAAAACAGTAACCTAATTTTGGGATGAACTAGGTACTATATTTGCATTATCTTTTACTTTTGTAACAACACAGGGCCTAGCAAAACATTTAATACTTTTATTCTTTTTTGGTAGTGCTAGAGCTTGAATCCAGGATCTCACACATACTAGACAAGAGATCTCCCACGGAGCTATATTCCCCAGCCCTTAGTTACTTTTAAGTCAATAAACATTTATTGAACATCATTTAGGATCCTGGAACAGTGCTAAATGCTGGGAATTCAGAGATAACTTAGACATGTTCACTAGCTTTAGAATTTAATAGTCCAGAGGAAAATAAATGTATAAGGTGAATTAAACATAAAGAATTATGACAGAAATAAACAATGTTACTGGCATATAATAAGCATAGCTTATAAGGGATGCAGAAAGCCTTCCTGGGGGAAACTGCACTTCTAATGAATCCTGAAGGATTAGTTACACACGTTGATGAAGAGCACAGAAAACAGCAAGAACAAAAACAAAGAAATGTAAAGTGTATGAATAAACGAATATGGCATACCTGCATTATAAATTCCTCCTAAACTACTTTAAAAATGAAACATTATATATGAAATTATATAAAATGACTATAAAACCACCCTTATCATAAGAACAACCTATGCTACTTGACTTTCCATATTTCATTTAGATTTTCAGCATACGATAAGTTTCAGACATTAATAGTTAAGGTCTGGAGATGTAGCTTACCAGCAGAGTTCTTACCAAGCAAATGGGAGGCACTGTGCTCAATACCCAGCTCTTCATAAAAGGGAAAAAGCTGAGTAGATGGCCCATTAAACCAGTCTATAATCACTGGGAACAGATCAGTTCAACTAAAGAAATTATTCTCATTTCAGGAGGTAGTGCTACAAAAAATTTTTTTTGTGTTGGTGGATATCAAACCTCATTTATACTAAGAAAGTGCTCTACCATTCACCTACAGCCCCAGTTCTATGAGTGGGTTTTTATTGAAGTTAGGCCTGAATATGGAGTTAGTAAGCAGGTAGTAAGAGACATTTCCTTGGAATCAAAAGAAAAATGAAGATTAATGTTTGGGGCAGTCTAAAAAAACTAGTCCCTGAGACTGAAAGGCAATCAGCTAAGAATGTTCTTAGATTTGGGCTTGAAGTATCTTCAGTTTGGGAGGCAGATACTGGCAATCTGATATATGTTCCAGTTTGCATCAAGTGTTCCAATGACCTTTCTGAGTCCTCAATACAGTAACAGGCAGAAAGGATGCATATATGTAGCAATTTTTAAGTCTATTATCAATGTGTTTATCCTTAGCCTGTAAGGCTTTAAGCAAGACCCAGTCCTAATTTTTAGTGATTTTAAGACAGAAAAGTAGGACACTGGAAGCATTAGCGGTGAATTGCAGACAGATATAAAAGGACATCATACTTCAGAATTTAGTTCAAGTTGTGGGTAAATAATAAAATCTCAAAAACAATGAATAGGAAATACATAATTTTCTTTTTTTTTCGAGATGGGGGGGTTCTCCCTACGCTACCCAGGCTGGTCTAGAACTCCTGGGTAACAGTTATTCTCCCACTTCAACCTCCCCAGTGCTAGGATACCAGGTCATAATAAATTTCTTTCTTTTTTTGGTGAGAATGGGGTTTTAAGTCAGGACTTTATACTTGCAAAGCAGGCATGCTATTGCTTGAGCCACATCTCCAGACATTTTTGCTCTGGTTGTTTTGAAGATGGGATCTCAAGAACTATTTGCCTAGGCTGGCCTCAAACCACAATCTTCCTGATGTCAGCCTCTGAGGTAGCGAGGATTACAGGTATGAGCCATCAGTGCCCAAACATAATTTTCTTTTAAAACATAATTTTTGTGTCCCTAGTGTCTCATGTTTTACCAAGATATCAGGGTAAAAACCAATTTATTTGTACAAGCTTCAGACTTGGGTTGATCACTTATTTTTGTAGGTACAACAAGAATAATGATTGACCATATACAATCTTATTAAGTTTGTTTTGCTGAGATTTTTTTAATAAAGCACCTCCAATGAGGAATTTAAAAGCCCCCAGGAAGCCAAATCAAGGATTTACCAACCAATTTCACCTGTAGTACCTGGGTGAAAGTCTCTCTTTCTGGGGTCCCCAAAATATCTTGAAGTCCATGGGATATCAGAAAGCAACATTCTTTACTGACTGCTAGGCAAAGAGAATCCTGCAGATAAAGGTAGAAGGCCAGATTTACTTAGGGTGTGTGAGGGGGGTGGAAGACTATTTTCTGTTAATCTCAGTGTCTTAAAGCTATGTGGTTATATACAAAATTAGACATTTCAGTCAAATCTTTAATGATAAAACCATTGTTTTCACTTATGTCCTATTACAAAAGAACAGATTCTTATTGAATTTATGCAAATAAATTACCTTTTGTACTTTATTACCATAAAGTAAGAATACTGATAGATAGTTTAAAATTTTGGATAGCTCAAGTAGGAAGAAAACTAAATTCTTTAACATTGTTTATGAAAGGATACTCTACCAAACTTTTCCAAGCTATAGTAGCCTAAAAGAAAAAAAATTTTTATTTTTTAAACCTGGAGAAAAAACACACATGAATCAATACCATTTTACACAAAAGTCATTAAAATCATAACCCTTTATAAGTTCAGTCTCATTAATTAGTTCTTGTTCTGCTCGATGAACCCATTGGTTTTATCTGTCTAGTTTTTCATTAAAGTTTTGGAAAAATTTACCCAGTTGACTGGTATAATCTTAAAGTCATCAGAAACCTATGTTCAAGAGTACTTGTCAGAGTCTTTCCCCAACAGTTCCTCTGAAGAAGAAGCAATTTGGACTGTAGCTGATTGCAAATGCTTGTAGAGAAGAATCCAAACAACACAATAATTGCCTATGGATGAAAAAAACTTAAAATGGCTATAGATAAAAAAAGAATGTGATGAAGGGCTGGGGTCATGGCTTAAGTGGAAGAGTGCCCTGAATTCAGACTCCAGTACCACCACAAAAAAAAAATAGACTAGATTGGTAAGGGGTGCTTAAAGTACTTTTGCTGAAAAGCACTAACTCCTTACTTGGGCCCACAAACCAACACAAGACAAAATCTTGGCATCTCTGTCTCTATTTTGTACCTGTTTTCCTTTGCTCTGAGCCATTCTTTCTTTCATAAGTAGTTTTTAGAGGTGTGTTTTTGTCTTCATAAAGACTCAATGTATAAGACAAAGGCAGTTTTCTTCCCTGAAAACTGTGATAGTTTGAGTGGTATCAAGGGTCTGGCTTGTCTACCTAATTGTAGTATCTTTAATTTGTTCCTGTATATTGGGGAGCAGATTTTTACTTTTTTATGCTTCTGGGTTTCTAACCTAGGGCTTTCCAGGGGCTCTACCACTGAGCCATACCCCAGTTCCCCCCCTTTTTTTCCACATTTTTTTTTCTGTATGCTAGAGCAGATTGTTAGCTAAAACGGAAATACAAATATCCTCTACTCCGGATTCAGAGGGTCTTGAAAACGTTTCAAGAAATCATTTCCTTTCTTTCTAAAGTTAATTTTAGCTCAAGAGAAAAAGTAACATACTGGTACTATTACACTCTAAATATAAACCAAAGATTTAAATCAAGAGCATATATCAAACACTCAAACTACATAAAAAACTTACAGGAGACCAAAACAAATGAGAAAGTCTATACAATGGGAGCGAAAAACAAATAAGTAAAAAACACACCGACTAAAGAAACAGCGCCCCCCCCCAAAAAAAGCCCCATCCCGTCAAAATCCAATTCACTTCCAATTGTAGCTTAAGGAAAGATTCGTAGCTATTCACGAGGTTCTCATATTTTTGTCTATTGGATTCCCACTTTTTGACTGCCACAAAAAAGGCTTGATAACGTAAGTTCAAAGGACTCTATAAGACAAAACAGGAAAGGAAAAGCTGTTTATGGAAGAAGAAAGGATTAGAAATGGGTACTCTAAATTCAATAGTCATACAAATAATTTAAATATTTCTCTCCTGAGCCAAAGGGATTTACTGAGAAATTTTTGATTTTAGTGATCGCTTCAGCAGCACATATACTAAAATAGGAACGAAAGGGATTTATGATGGATTTTAAAGGGTATTTTAAAGAAATGGTAAGATTGGCATGAGAAAAGCCGAATCCCTCCCTGCTTTTTTCCTAAGTGCAAAGGGTATGGAGAACTGAGCTGCACACTCTTGTGGGTTGGTCTCATACTGATCAAAATTTTGTTGCAAAATAAAGAATCTTATAAAAAGATTTTGCAGTACGTAACAATAATGCCAACACAATGCTTAGGACATTTGCATTGCGTTTTAGGCTACGGATTTTGAGAAAACAAATTACATTTGGCAATTCACCAAACCTTTGCATTGAAGGTGTCTAACATGCCGAGTTTAGAACACAGGCTAGCGCATAGGCCGTTAAGTGTTTGGCTCCACCCAGCCGGTGACACAGCCCTGGCGGTCTTTATAGACTTCCGGTGCTTCCACGGAGTGCGGCTTTTGCGTGATCTCCGTGACGTCACATCCGGCCTAGCGATTGGTACGGCGACCCCGCGCGATGAAGTGCGCGTTTGTTACTGTAGGGACCACCAGCTTCGACGACCTCATAGCGTGCGTGTCGGCGCACGAGAGTCTGCAAGTGAGTGGGGGAGGCGGGCCGGCGGCGGCTGCCTTCGCCGCGCTTCGCTAGGCGCTCACTGCCTCCTGCTTTACCGCTAGCTTTCCAGCCTTGCCTGACGCGGCGTTCGGAGAGAAACCTTCGCAGCTTTCCCTCAGGTGCCGCCGCCCCCTTGTTGGCTCCTTCCCGTGCCCCGCTGGGCCCTCTTTTGGCTCACCGAGCCTGGGGGTCCTCCGCCTCTCCGCCTACTCGCCGGGCCGCTCCTCCCTGTCCTTTCTTGGCCCCTCTTTTCCTAGCTTTCCCCCACCGTCCAAAGTCTCCGCCTTTCCGAGCCGTGGCTCTCGTCGCGGCTGGGACTGCCTCCTGCCTCGCCTGTCCCGAGGCGTCTGTGAACCGCGAGATTATCTTTGAGTGCGGCGGTTGGCGGAAGCCGCCATCAGGGCGTCCTCTAACGAACCCACGCCTTTCTTCTGAGGCGCGGACACCACAGCGTCCCTTGCCGGGCTGCGTCTGTGCAGCTTGTTTTCTCAGTGCTTGCGTTTGTCTCGTCGCAACCCTTGAGGCAGAACCAGACATTTCATCGGCTCCCCCCTCTCCCAGTTTGCGACGTCTTTTCCAAAGTTTTCCTGCCCTTATTTTAACTGGACCAGTTCCTTTCCGAAGTCGGTGAGCTGGGCCCTTAGATTCATTTGGGCTAATGAGGTTCCTTGTGGGTCCCGGGACGGGAAAACTAACTGATATCGGCCATAGGTGGGCTGTTTGCGTGTGCTCCAGTTTGAACACTTAACTTTTTAAGGTTTGTTGTTAACTGCTGTTCTTACAGTAGCCAATTTAAAAGGCCCGCGTTTTCTTATTTCCTGTTTTAGATAATCCAGAGCCTTGGTTACAGCCGACTTATCCTCCAAATTGGTAGAGGAACGGTGGTACCTGAGCCATTCAGTACTGAGTCATTTACTCTGGATGTTTACAGGTACAAGGATTCCTTGAAAGAAGACCTTCAGTTAGCAGATCTTGTTATTAGTCACGCAGGTAAAGTGTCTTAGAATCTCAGGGTTCCGTCTTTGAGAAACAATAAAGAACTGACATTTAACCTTTTCATGCTAAAATAAAACCACTAAATAAATTTATAGAACAATAAATTCACTATAACTTTATAGGATATAATAACTATTTGACTAATTTGAATATAATAATTTGAGAATGTTAGTGGAGAGTATTTAGTATATACAGATGAGGAAAAACTAGGAAATTATTGATTTAGCCAGGAGACGATTTTAGATTTCAAAGTTGAATTGATTCTAATGTGTATATGCATGTTCATGAAGATCTAGCCTTGACTATCTTGGGAATGGCACCTCACAGATCAGTCATTTTTTTTTTGTTGGTACCTGTCACCATTGTAGGCCTGCTATTTCTGCTTGTGTTTGAGTACAAGTGAAGTATACTTTTCCCTTGGTATCATACTTGAATTCATCCCATCCACCATTCACCTTCATCCTCCCCTCCCCCCATTCCTGGTACTCTTGTCATTTTGAATACGTTATCGAAAGGTCTGGTTTATATAGTTCTGTTGACTAAAGTATTCAACTTTAGAGTTCTAATTATAAGACTTGGTAGAGCCCTATAACTTAAAATTATATTAACAAATTTGATTTATTTTTGTAGGTGCAGGAAGCTGTTTGGAGACTCTGGAAAAGGGCAAGCCACTTGTGGTAGTTATAAATGAAAAATTGATGGATAATCATCAGTTGGAATTGGCAAAGCAGCTACACAAAGAGGGACATCTATTCTACTGTACCTGCAGGTATACTAGAGACCGACTAATTGATTGCTTGCTTGCCTTAAATTCCACTATATCTGTTCTTAGCCACCTACCTAACCTATATGTCTCTCTTGTTTCTTACCTTTTTCCACTAATTAAACTTTGATTTTTCTCTCCTATAAAACACTTGACTTTGGTCTGTGTTGTAATTTTTTCTGTATCTGTGTCCATTTCTTCACATGCAAATCTGACACTTTTGAGTGTGTGTATATTCATATGGGTGTGTGAGTTTTGAAGAGTCTAATTTTTTAGTTCATTATTTTGGTTTTTAGTATTCTTCAAAGAAGGTATTTGCTTCTTTCAGTTAAGGTTTTACCTTTAGTAAATTCACTTGAGTCTCTAAATTAAATGTACTTACTTATTTATCCAATTATAGCTAGTATTAACGGGCACTCTTATGTTCTAAGGATACAATGGTAAACATGAGAGGAAGCTCAGTGTTCTCATTGTACTTTCATTCTAGTGGTAGATTATCACATGGTGAGATATGCTACAAAGAAAATAAGACAGAGTGATGTTATAGCTGGCTTGAAGACTAATTAGGTAGAATCCTCAGGGAAGGTTTGACAAAAGTACATGACATTTGAGGTCAGACCTGAATTACAGGACAGACTCAGTGATATAACGCTCTAGAGGCAGAGGAACTGCAATAGTAAAATCCCTAAGTTAGGGATCAGGTGTGCTTAAGAAATGGAGGGAAGGTTAGTATGGCAGGAGCATAGTGAGCAAGGGAGAGTATGGTATGAGGCTGGGAGGGGATAGCTCATATAAGAGTTTTAATTTTATTCTATGTTTAGTGAGAAGGCATTCAAGCATTTTATTTATTTTTTTAACTATTGGGGTTTTAACTCAGGGTTTCACACTTGGCAGGCACTCAATGGAGCATTTAAAAAGGGAATTACTTTATGGTAAGGAGTATTGTTTTCTAGGCGTATATTAGAATTCACCAAGAACTGATCAACATCAGAAGTATGAGGAAAATTGCTGATAAATTTTCTGTTAGTTCTTCCTTGAGATGCTAGAAGTTTGCCAAAGGGCCAGGTCAGTAATTACTAATTGTTTGAATTTAAAACCTTCCCTAGTTTGATGCTTTAAAAAGTGAATACCTAACAGAATGATTAATTATATAAATATGTATTTTTATGTTATAGTAGATTGAAGTTATTTTAAAATAAAAAATCCTAGAAGAAACTAGTTTGGACATCATCTTTTGATATTTCTGATTCTCTTTGGCACTCAGTAATTATGTGTTTATTCAGTAAATATTTATTGAGCACATAATGTGCCAGGCATTTTGTAGGTACTTAGTATATATATCGGTGAGCAAAATGAAGATTCTTGTTCTCATTGGGAGAAACAGATTGACTATTTCAGGAGTGAAATTGTTAATATCCTCATTCCTGTAATGGTGAAGGTGAGTGATTGTAGTCTTGAAGTACTGTGAGTCAGAAGGAAAGCAAGACAATTAAAATTACATATGCTTAGGTGTATCTACCCTTCCTTAGTTGAGATTGTTAGAGGTTGAAATCTTTTTAAAAGATGAAGATTCTCATTTTCCTAACTGGTTTATGCAAGTCAGTGTTTCCAGGTACTTTTGATGAGTTTTCATTGGAAACATTAAATCAGCTCTGATTTTGTTAGTATATTATGAAATGAAAAACATTGATTTCATAAACACATCCTGACTTAGGCAGAAGAAAAAAACATACAAGTCTCCAGTAGTAGAATCTTTATGTTAATTTCAGAAATGTCATACGTATGAAAGCATTGAAAAGCAAAAATTGATCATATTTTCATTTTAGGCAAATCATTTATCTTCCTCAAACCTAGGTTGTCTTAATTTAGGAGTCTTGTTTACATAAATTTCTGAGGTAATAGTTGTTTTTTTTTATTTTTTTTTGGTGGTACTGGGATTTGAACTCAGGCCTCACGCTTGCTAGGCAGGCACTCTACCACTTGAGCCATTCCACCGGTAATAGTTTTATGTTGAAAATTTTAACCTTATTTTCAACATGCATGGTGATTGTATGTATATTGATTATATAGGAATTTGCAATAGTAAATTATGGGTAAAAAGTTATTTCACACTGTTCTTTAATAATCTCCCTAGCTTACTTTCTTATCTGGCAGCTCTTAATTTTGGTTTCATTTATTCTGTTTTCATAAATTAATTTTGCTTCATTTTACATCTGCCCTGCCCTGAGGAATATTACAAAACCATGTGAACATATTTTTCATAAAATGACATTTCTAAAATAGTTGACTTAAGAGATAAAGTATTTGTCTCTGTTATATTTTATAGTACACTTTTTACTGCAGTAATCTGAAATACATAAAACTTCACATGTGCTGTTTTAGAACCATCACTGTATTCTCAGAAGTTAGATTCAGTCATCAAGTGGGCAGCAGATGAATTATGGAATTTTCTCCCATGTTACCTAATACTTTTCTTCTTTTGTTTTAGCACGCTTCCTGGGCTGTTACAGTCAATGGACTTATCAACACTGAAATGTTATCCTCCTGGCCAGCCAGAAAAATTTTCTGCATTTTTGGATAAAGTTGTTGGATTACAAAAATAAACATTAAACTCTCAATATTTTAAACCCCTCCCGAATGTGGTGAAGTCTAAATTAAGTATATACCTTATTTACAGGATAATATAAATTAATATAGTTCCTACATCCATACAATGTATAAGAAATTTTATTGTACTAATAATGCATTTGGATGTAAATCCTAATTTGCAATTTAGTAAAAATATTAAGTTTCCCTAATCTTCAATATATAGTGGACTTTCAGAGTTTTGTCCTAGAGTCCAAAATGGATTTGGAATTGTGTTAGAAAAAAAGAGAATGAACTGGGTGTGGTGGTCCATGCCTATATTCCCAGTACTCCAGATTCTGAGTTTGAGGC
The DNA here is from genome assembly GCF_047511655.1 of Castor canadensis. Classification (NCBI taxonomy): domain Eukaryota; kingdom Metazoa; phylum Chordata; class Mammalia; order Rodentia; family Castoridae; genus Castor; species Castor canadensis. The sequence continues at coordinate 43,096,558 of NC_133405.1, read as the reverse complement.
CAACCTGGGCTATATAGCCAGACCTTATCTCAAAATAACCACAAAAACCAAAATTTGAAAGCTGACAAGAATCATAAACATAGTTTGATGTTCCTTTGAGTAAAAAGCAGTAACATCTAAAATTTTTTTGCACTAGAGTCAGCATCTTTAACCATGAAATCAATGAAACAGAAGTTTTTTCCCCAAAATCAGAAATGATGAGCTCTGTGAAATAAAAAGCTCAACAATTGCTTAAAAAGATGATCAAGTTAGTTGATCTGTTGTACTTAGAGAAACTGCTTTTCTCCTGAGGAATAAAATAGGTATCTTTACTTTTTCTGTCTAAATAATCCTGCCTAATGTCGAAGCTTTAAAGAAGAATAAATCAAAAAGTACTTATACCAATAGAGTTTGCTATTAATTTTTAAGGATATCCTATCACAGTGGGAATGAAACATTTACTGTAATAGAGAAGTTGACGATTTCTGTGCTTAAAAAATAAGTTACAAGATGAGTAATTATCTTGTGTATAATGGCTTAAATACATGGTTTTAAAATTCATAACAGATACATTTGAAGTTCTTTTTGATAGAGTATATAGTCTCAGTACCTAAGGGTCACAGTTCTCTGGTATAAAGCTGAGATGCTTTATCCAGAAAAAGAACATTCAAGAGCCTGGTGCAGTAGCACAAGCCTGTAATCCTAGTACTCAGGAGGCAGTGGGAGAATTGAGAATTGTTAGTTTCAGGCCATCCTGGGCTATATAGTAAGACCTCTCAAAAAAATTTTTACAAAAACCCTAAAACAAAAAATTTATACATTTTACCAAAGTGGCCACTAGGACTGGTTTTTTAACAATCCCTAGTAAAGAAAATTTTTGAACTAAAAAACAAAATAAATTATACAGACCTATCTTTCAGTATATTGTTATCCCAAAATGTTAAATGTTTGAATAATTTTACTTGGGATGCATTACATAATATTTTTGTAGATTTATTCTCCTGAGTATATTTTACTTAGACTAATGTTAAAATTAATTTCTAATGGTAGAAGGTGGTGGATGAGAAGTGTTCTGGGTAGCAGGAGGAAGCCAACACGGATTAAAATTTTCCTGAGAATAATCTAAAAAGTGAGTAATCCACATAGTTGAGAATTCACAGCACTATAATTATAATTGTATATTAATGTTATAGTGGTTTAGAAAAGGTCTTATTCAAATCCAGAGAGAACCTTAGTGTTTTCTGGGCCCTTTTAAAAAAGATTTTCATATTTGAGAAAGATTGTATTATAAAGTTTTTGTTGTTACTCAGTCTTTGTAGTTATTTTGTAGCATGAAGGACTAACCATAGAGAATCAGAAATGAAAAAGGGTCTACTCAAACATCAGACAATGAAAAAAACCTGTTGGTCCCCAAGTCTTTTTATTTTCATGTCAGAATGCAAAGCCTAGATTCTATTAATTTCATTTGGGACTTAAGCCAGTGGTGTCAGTTGTATGTAGTAACATCTCCACCTACACTTTTTCAGTATTTTTAAATTAATTGTGGCATTTTAAATCAAATTGATTCTTTAGAATCATTTTGATTTCTCAGGGATTATCAAGAATACTCCAGTCCCATTGTTTTTGAGCTGAGTGAACAGGTCAAAGGTAACAGTTTGTCTAAAGTAACATCTTTTGGCAGAGCTGCTACTAGAAGCATCTCCTTTTTAACTCAGTTGTATGTGTTCTTTCTACTGTACCATAATACATGTTGCAAGCTTTTGATTTCTTTATGATGGCTTGTCTATTTAGTTACTCTAATCCCTTCCAAGGAAATTTTATTTCCAGAAATCCTTTATTTTGGTAAGAATTTCACACTTAACCTGATTTTCCTTTGATGTTTGAGGACCTTACTTAGGACTTAGAAGCCTGTGATTCTTGAGTTTTGGGAATCTGCCAAAATGCTCTGGGTAGGATTGATGTTAGAGTGAGTAAATTAAGACTTAAAGAATTGTAGACTGTTGGAAGAGGATTTAGAGAATAATGCAAACCACTAATTTTAAAGGTGAGGAAGCAGGCTAAGATAAATTAATTTCCAAGTTTACATCTTATTGGTCTTTAGGAAATAATCAAAATTCGACTTGAAATATTAATAAAGTTATATTTGGCTTCATTACATGATAAGGTTTTAGGTTCTCTAAGTCAATGAATAAGTGGAACAAATTCATTTAGCAGTTTTCTATTAGAGGTATCTAAAACTTCCAGGGATAAGGAAGCAAATGTTTTACGTGTTGGGAAATTCACATTAATGATAGGTTCAGAGGTAGACAGTTAATCATGAAAGTTTGTCATGTTGGAGTATTTGAAAAGTGATGTGGCATTATAAGATGATGGGAATTGGGGATTGTTAGATGATGCTTGTAATTGGGAGAAAAAAAGTAAAGTAGTAAGGTAGTCTAACCAGAGAGCTTGATATAGGGTTCTATCTGAAAGTGCTGTCAGATGTTTGATTTTAGATGCTTCAGAATTATACTTTGTATATTTTAAAGAAGTCATATATGAGCACAAAAATATGAAAAGATTAAAGTCAGGAATGATTAGCAGTAATATAGGAATTTGCCTGGTGCTTTATTGATGTGTTCATAATATAAAAACTTGTAGAGATGACTGAAAATGAGCTATATGGACAGATTATTTGAAATTTTTAGTAAAGATTTGGATGGGTGAACATGATAGCCATATAGTCAATGTTCTGCTGTATAAAATGGCACATTCTTATGGGGGAATAGGAAATGAATAGCAGTGTGGCTAACACTTGCTGATTGCTTACCATATGTATTAGGTACTTTTCTGATCACTTCATACATATGAACTCATTTAATCTCTATAGTAACCTGATGAAATAGTTGATATTTCATTTTGCAAATGAAACTGGTCTTGGGAGTTTATGCCACCTAAGGGTCTAAGAAGTTGGAGATGGTCTGGAAATGGTGATTGGAGCACTGAATTCTAGTATATTTCCATCATTTATAGAGATAATAGGACAGAATATTTAAAGCCAGATGATTCCCAAGAAATTCAGATTGTGTGGTAGCTATAGGTATATAACCTGTTTGAGGTTTTTGCATTGCTCCATAAAAGCAGAGTGATTGCTATGCATAGAATCCATGTGAGGAAATTCTCAGTTGGTTTACCTGGTTACAAGTTATTAACTGTTTTTTCCTTAAATATTTGTGCTTTAAGATTCTCTTTTGATCCTCTTTCTTATTTCCTTTTTTAATTAGTGTATATTAATTGTACAAGGGGGTTTAATTGTGGTATCTCCATACATGCGTATATTGTACTTTTATTAAGTTCACCTTCTCTATTACACTTTCTCATTCCCCTCCTCCCCTTTTAAACTCTCACCCTCCTTCCTCCTGCTGGTTGTCACTCCTAGAGAGTCCCCCCCCCATTTTAAACTGTTGTCATTTTATTTCGAGGTCTATATTCTGCATGATCCTTATTCTTTTACATGTTTTTTTTCTTGGTATTTTCATCACTCCTAGGGCCTTTATTATAAATCTCCCAACTCTGATTAGAGCTCCTTGATGGTATTTATTTCCAGGTCATGTCTGCCTATTAATTCTGTAAACACCTCACACTTGATGTGCTCCAAAGTAAAATCATATTTCTCCTTTTCATCCTTCTGATATCCTTATCTATATTAGTGATGCTAATTTAGTCAGTACGCCTGACTTTAACTCTTATGTCTCCATCAATTTATATATTATTGGTCACATTCTCTCAGCTTTAGTTCATAAATCTCTCAAGCCAGTTTGTTTATTTGTACATTCAGCATTTTAGTATAATACGTATTGAGACTCTTTCTTTTGTTTCAGAAGGATTCACTACATGGTTCCTATTCTGGAGATCTTAATCTTATTGGGGAGGAACGATGTCTTATCTTTCTTGAGTCCTGTGCCTGAAACACTAAACTTTCCATAAATGATGAATACATTTCTTTAACCTAGAACTCCTTCCTGATTATCTAGATTAGGATTAGATATTGGGTCTAGGAAATAGTCATCTTGCACACATTTATACTGACTTTAACTTGACCCCAAAGTACATAGAACTACCTCTCGTTTGGAAGAAAGATATGACCGTCACATTGTATGGTAAAGCTTGTAGGATCAATCACTTATAGGAATGGCATCCCAAATATGACCGTGCTGATCCTAAGAAATATCTTAGTGGTATTTAAGAGTTTGTCAAATAATGGTACCTGTTGGAGACTTGTGGTAAAATAATATTTAAAAGCCAAGTATATGAGAAGCATAGCTATAATGCTTTTTCTAGTAAAAGATTACATGGAATAAGGATTAGTATGCCACCAGATGATGTTTAAATAATTATTAAATTGTTAATCCGCCACATGAATATTCTAGTGTAGTCTTTGAATTGTATAGTTCTTTTGTAATTCTTAAAATTTTTTGTAGGTGGCTAAAGGTGAAGACAAATCTAACTTCAAACAGGATGTAGAACATGTGCTTTTCTACAATGATACTGATTATTGAGATAGTTTGAGGGGATTTATATAACATCTACATTATTATATACCACCTGTCTTTGTATTTCACTTCTAGATCTTTATTCGTTTGTGACTTTTTACTACATCCTGGCCAGAAGTATTTTTATTGACACTCTCATAATTTTGAACATGATTTTATTTTGGTGGCTACAGTTCTGTTCTCTAAGGCAGTAGTTCTTAAGATTCTTTGTATTGGCAAATAAGCCTGTGTAACTCAAACACGTCTCCATATTGGGCACATTAACATCAGCCCAAGTACTTCTCCCATAGCCCTCCCCAGTCAGTCCTGACTGGGGATAAATATTTTAAAATATGTAAAACTACTGCTTCTTCCCTAATTGTACATATATACACAACTTTGCAGTAACTTCGGGGACTTTACAGGCACCAGGTTCAGAATAGCTAGACTGAGACAAACTTCAGTAACATTCCTTTTTCATTGTTAATTAATATTTTGGTGATGATAACTCCTTGACTCCTTTATAATTAAACCCTTCTGATTTAAATACATTCAAGTTTAATAATTCCCTGTTTCTATAATGTAACACAAATCTTTTACTTTCAGGCATGCCACATGGTTGGTTTGATACCTTAAAAATCACCTGTGAGGGAAGGTAGTATTAGTAAATCACAAGGGAGAAAAAAGATTCAGAAAATTACTAATTTAGGGACAGGATTTAGGAATGTTTTTCACTTCTAAACTTGGGTAGTGTATTATCTATCAAGTCACTTCACACTAGCAGTGGAGAAATAATCTTGTACAAAACTATCCTGTGCAAATGTGGAAATGAGCATGAAAAAGATGCAATGTTTGCATGCCCTCTTGCAGACATTATTAGAACAGTGACTATCAGTTCAGCAAACAAGGACTTTAGAAAGCACACTTGACAGTAAATGAGTAAAATAATTGTCACCAAATAGCCTAATGTATACCCTAAAAAGTTACTACAAATAAGAATAATTCCATTTTCCTTCTTATCCATGAGAAACTATGTTAGACAAAATATTATGGGATATAGACAATGAGTTGATAGATAAGTATGAATTTTAGTTTCAAAATCTGTTGTTTGGTATGTTTTAAATGAAAAGAGTTTACGATTTGTTTTGTCTAGTTTTGTTTTAAAAACTGGTACTTACATGTTTCCATAGAATTCACAATAAATACTGAATGATAACAGAAAGCAGGATCTTCATTGAATATCATTTAAAAATTCATACTTAGTCTCTAGTTGTCTTAAGTGTAGTTATCGTAAGTCTAACAATAACAAAACAACCCTTAGTATTTATGTTCCAGTGTAATATTATTTTAAAGCAAAGTATTCTTTTCCTTTTAAAAAAATCTGTATTATAATGCTTTGGGTGAAGTGGGGAAGAGAAGGAAATGAAAGCAGGTGGTTCTTGGTAATTTTTATTCTGTGTAGCATTTTTGAACAAGGATCACTGAGCTGGGAAATACATTTTTTATTCTTGTCTTGATTTTCCCTTAAAACTTGAGGACAATGTTGAGCCAGGGCTGTGAGACTATGTTTCTATTTCAAACCATTGTGTTCTCTTCCTTCATAAACTCTGCTTTGCTAATCTATTTGAGTGTTCAGTATGAAAAATGATGGGCTCTACTTCTAGGGAGCTATTGAAAATACTTTTTAAAAAGTTTATCATTACATTTTCAGTGATGAAAATCCCTAAAAAGATGTTTTATAGAGTTGTTTCTCCCAATTGTCTCCATGTTGTTTGGTACTAAAAGTAATTGAAATGTATTGTTTAGGACTACATTTTTTAAATTATCTTTTGGGCAGGTTCTATTGATATACATGTGTTTATTATCTTTAAAAATTAAGTTTGTTTATTTGATTTGGTAAGATTAGATTTATATGTGCTAGTCAATCCAACTTTTGCCAGGGTAATAAGCTTAAAGCTATTTTTATTGATAATAATCACAAACTTAACCACCTAAAGGAAAGGAAAATCTCATACCATTGAATCACAGAATAATTCCTTAGACTTGGAAGCAAGAGCTTAGAGATCATATAGTCTGTTTCCATTTTACAGAAAAAAAATCTTTGAGACCCAGAGAGTTTAGAGTAGCATAGCCAAGTTCATAATATTTTCATGATACTGTATTGCTCCTCAGAAAATAAAATAACTCAAAAGCATTATGTTATATTTACTTACAACTATACATGTCACATATAATACATGCTTAAAAAAATAATTCCAGGTGTATATACCGCCTTTAGTTGATTGAAACATGGAGTGTTATCTTAGAGTTAACATTATTAATATTTAAATGTTATATTGCCAGGAGTTTCTCTGTTTGATCAGTGAAAGAAGATATAAACAATTCTAACAATTAAAGCCACAAATCACATTTTCTAGCTAAATTTCAAAATAAATAGTAAGCTAGGTGTGGCACATCTGTAATCCCACAGCTCGAGGTGGTAGAGAAGCTTGTTCACTCAAGGCCAGCCTGTGCTACATTTGTGAGACCTTCTCTAAAAAATGTAATGATTATAAAATTAAAGCATGTCAATTTCCTGATGGGACAAATATGTTATTTTAAGTTATTTTAATTTTTTTATTGACCAGAGAATAATTACTTTAGTGGACCACTTTATCAGATTGCAGCTAACAGTAATTAATATTTAGTTAGGCACTTAGGCATTAGCCACAGAGCATGCAATATCATATGTAATTATTACAGCAAACTTAGGTTTCACCACAGAGGTATGTCTATGGCACCATTTCTCATACTTTTTGAAACATTAAGGAGTGGTCTCTGGAAGAAAAACTGGGAAAGGAGAGGTCAAATAGTTACTTGAAGCATTGTGAATCTTAAAGATAGGCTTGTGAGATACAGCGTTTAATGAATTTTGGCCTTGCCATGATCTTTTTAGGAACACAATAATTTGTCGAACACATTGTTCTAGACCAGTGGTTCTCAGAGTTCTCTTGACCAACAGTATCATTGTCACCTGGGAACTTGTTAAGAAATGCAAATTTGGAGAATCCGTGTTAGGCCTACTGAACCAGAATCTCTGGACAAGTAGAATCTGTTTTAACAAGTCATCTACTTGAGAACTACTGCTCTAGAGGTTTATAGGATCAGAGTAGTTTGCTGTGGAAAATATCGATTTGGGATTTCAAGTGCAATAGATATTTGAAAGGACAGTTTTAAATATCTTGAAATTGCTTTCTATTATATACAAGATGAAGTCTAAACATTGTCCCACAGTTTTTTTTAATCCTTTTGTATTAAGTTGGAGAATGTAATCTGGATCTTTGTTCCTATCTTTTCAGCTTTGATAATGTGATTATAATAATTGTGTGACTATCAGGATGTATATATGTATATAGTTTTAGTTGCAGGTATACTCCTCATTAGATGTGAAACTGAACAAGTCTTGTAATTATTCAAAACCTCATCTGTAAAATAAGTGATCTCTTATGACTATAAAAATATTACTTATTTTCCCAGCTTGTACTTTTCTCTTTGTTCATTAGTAATAAAATATTTAAATTTAATTTTTATTTTTTATTAAGGTAGTACATATAATTATAAATACTAACTAGTTCTACAATACTTATTATAAGAAACAACAGTCTGATGTTTCAGTTTTCCCTGTCTGATCCTGCTTCTTATAGGTGACCATATTATAATTTTTGGGTTTTATAAATACTATGCTCAACTTGGTTCATGTTTTTAAAAATTGAATATCATCTACATGATTTGTACATGGAAGAAGAGACTTAATGCTATTTTACATTGATAGATAGTAATTGTTGACATTGTAGTGTACAATGTGAGGTTTTGGCATGTATATACAATGTGGCATGATTAAATCAAGCTGATTAACTTACTCATTTTCTATCTTACCTATCATTTTTATGGTAAGACATTTAAAATTTACTCTCAATTATTTTGAAACGTATTATTATTGACTCATCACCCTGCTGTGCAATAGTTGTCTAAACACGTCCTCTCTATCATTGGTGAAAGACAGTTTTTTATTGATTCAACTCCATACATATTTTTGGTCTGTTCAGATTTTCTTTTTCTTCATAATTTAGTCTTGGTAGGCAGTCTTGTGTCTAGAAATTTATTTTAGGTTATCTAGTTCATTGGCATATAAATGTTCATAGTGTTTTCTTATGATCCTTTGCATTTCTGTGGTACCATGTTGTAATGACTTTTCTTTTATTTCTGCTTTTATTGATTTCAGTGTTTTCTTTTTCCTAGTTAGTATAGCTAAGGATCTGTCTTTTTTGTTTATCTTTTTTAAAAACCCAACCATTTCATTGATTTTTTTCCTACTGTTTTTCTGGTCACTACACTTTGTTTTACTTTTTCAGTTTACTTTTTATTTATTTTTGGCAGCACTGGGGTTTTGAACTCTGCCTCATGCTTGCTAGGCAGGCGCCCTTACTGCTTGAACCACTCCACCAGTCCTTTAATTTAATTTTTAAATTAGCATACATTGGTTATAAGAGGGGGTTTCATTATGATAATTCCATAGATGTGTGCAGTGTACTTTGAACAAATTCACCCCTCCATTTTATCTCCTTACCCTCCTTCTCTCCTTCCCCTTTTTCAAACAATGTTGGTGGGCCTCATTATGCTTTCTTTATATTAGGCATACTTTGATTCTCTTTACCCCTCAGTATCATTTCTTTTTCCTGTACCCATCCTACTGATCCCCTCCCAGACAATACCCTTTTTACACTCAAGTCCTATTATTATTGTCATTATCATTATCGTTGTCATCATCATTGTCATTTTAGGTCTAGATTCCACAAATGAGTGAAAGGATGGACTATTTGGCTCTTTGATCCTGGCTTATTTTGATCAACACAATGATCTCCAGTTCTATCCAGTTTCCTGCAAAAGACATAAGTAAATTTTTACTTATGGTTAAATAATACTCCCTTACTCTGTGACTCTGTGGTACACACACACACACACACACACACACACACACCAGTTTTTCTTTTTCCATGCATTGATTGTTGGGCACCTCTCCTTCCACAGTTTATCTATAGTTAGAACAGAGCTATAATAAACATGGGTATGTAGATGTCTCTTTTGTATGTTGTGCATTTTTTTCCTCTGACCTTTCTATTTTTCCTTCTGCTAACTTTGTGCTTAGTTTGTTTAGTTGAGGTGTAATATTAGATTATTCGTCACCTTTCTTTTTTGACACAGCCATTTATCGTTATGAATTTCCCTTGTAGTACTACTTTTGCTGCATCCTATATGTTTTGGTATGTTATGTCTCTTTTTTTGTTTGTCTCAAGATACTTTTTTTTCCTCTCCGATTTCTTCTGTGATGCATTGGTTGTTCAGGGGCACGTTGTTTGATTTCCACGTATTTGTGTATTTCCCCAAATTTCTCCTCTTCTGTTTGAAGTTTCAAGCCCTTGTAATCTGAAGATTCGTTTTGTGGCTTAACACATGGTCTTTTCTTAGAGAATGTTCCATGTGCACTTGAAAAGAATGTGTATTCTTTTGCTGCTTAATGGAATGTTTTGTTTTGTGTCTGTTAGGCCCATTTGTTGTAAAGTGTAATTCAAGTCCATGCTTCCTTATTGATTTTCTGTCTAGGTGATCTATGTATTGTTGAGAGTGGAGTACTGGCTTCTCAAAAAGGTGGCTCATATCTCTCTTTCTCTTCCCCACTTTGTTTCCTATCTTCCCAATTTAGTTTTAGCAGTTCTTGTGTGATCCATTTTCAGTATTGACCTTATTATGATTACGTAAGTACAGTATTGTTCACATCTGAACTATGATGTAGTAAGTGTTCATGATTTCGTTTCCTTCCTGTAAAACTGTTTTACCTCATTTTGTTTACTTTTTCTTTTGCTCTGTTTTTGATAGAAACATGTACACAATCTTCAACCAAAGTGTACATCTCCTTGTAGTATATTTAAACACATCAGGTTATCTACAACTTTTATTCTTTTTTTGGCAGTGCCAGGGATTGAACATAGTGTCCCTTGTATGCTAGGCTACTGCTCTACCACTGAGCCATATCCTTAGCTCCTAGTTACTCATATTTTTGAAATGACCACACTGGAGTTCTGTGCTTTCATTTTGTCTGAGCTGCTCATTCTCTGTCTAGACCTACTGAGTTTGTCTTCTTGAGATTTCCCCTTCATCCTTATCATAGAAATCCCTTTGAGTCCATTTTGTCTTGAATCTCTTGTTTCTAGGACTGTGTGTCCTCCCCCTTATTCTACTCTTCCACTTGATAGCTCAGTATAGAATTTCAAGGTTGGAAGTAATTTCCCATCAAGTTTTTAACTTCATTGTTTTCTTAATTCTAGTTTTTCTGTTGAGAAGTTGCTACTCACATTCATGATTTTTTTATATTTGTCCTGATTTTTCCTCTACGAAAAATTGAGGATCTTCTCATCATCCTTTGACTTCAGAAACTTTATTGTTTATTTTTTGGTGGACTGGGGTTTGAACTCAGGGCTTTGTGCTTGCAAAGCAGGCCCTCTGCCACTTGAGCCACACCTTCAGTACTCCAAGGAAATTTTATTGTTATATGCAGTGTTGATGATCATTTTTCATTGTAGCTACTTCATGGTCTCTTGATTTCAATATGGATAGAGAACTCATATCTTTGTGTGGTAGAATTTTTATTATATCATCATCTTCACCAACATTACTTCTTTTCTACTTTCCTCATCTCTTTTGGTGTCTCCTGTTACTTAAATGTTGATTCTCTTTGGTCATATAATTTTCCTATTTTCTTTCCTATCTTCCTATCTGGTCTGTGAGCTCCGTAACTAAATTCTGTCCCTTCTGCTTTTTGTTCTATTTTTAAATTTAAATACAGTAAAATTAACATTTTTCTTACACAGTTTTACAACTTTTGGCAATTGTGTGATCATGTAACCACTATCATAGTCAAGGTACAGAACAGTTTCTTTACTCTTATACATCCCTTCCAGCCATCCCTTTGTAGTTAACGCTTTCTGAAACCCTAACTCCTAGCAACAACCCATTCATTTTCCCTTCCTTTAATTTTGCCTTTTCCATATATGTCATATAAATACAGGCATATATTCTTCAGGCTATTGAATCTTCTTTCACTAAGCATGATGTTTTTGAGATTTAAATATGTTCTTATATGTATCAATATTTCATTATCTTTTATTACTGGGGAGTATTCTCTTGTATGGATATACCACAGCTTGTCCATTCACCAATTGAAGTACATTTAGATTCTTTCCAGTTTTGTTGAATCATGGTTATCAATAAATTTACCATAATCATTCACATGTGGGTGTTTGTGTGACTGTTTCTCTTGAGTAGATACCTAGAAGTGGAATTACTGGGTCATGTGGTAACTATGTTTAATTTTGTAGGAAACTGATAACTATTTTCCAGAGTGGCTGTATTGTTTCCACTAGCAACATGAGAGGTCCAGTTGTGTGAAATCCTTGTCAACACACAGTATTGCCAGTTCAAGTTTTAAAATTTTATTCATTCTAGAATGTACGTAATGTATCTCATTAAATATATACAAATGGTTGAGGCTAGAGGTGTGGCTCAGTGGTAGAGTATATGCCCATCATGCTCAGGGCCCTGGGTTTGATCCCCAGGACAGAAAAACAACAACAAAAAGATAAAATGGCTAAAAAAAAACACAAGAAAAGAAAGTCTATTATTAGCCACTGGGGAAATGAAAATCAAAACCACAGTGAAATTCCACTTCACACCTAATAGGATGGCTATTATCAAAAGATGGAAAATAACAAATGTTGGTAAGGAGGTAGAAAAATTAAAACCCTGGTAAGGAATATTAAAATGGCACAGCTGCTACAGCTGCTGTGGAAACGTTTAACAGTTCATCAAATGGTCATAGAATTACCATATGATCTAGCAACTCAAGATAATTGAAAACGTGTCTAAGTAAAAATTTTGTATGAGAATGTTTATGCATAATAAGTAATAAATATAAGAAATATTATGCATAATCAAAAGTGAAAGCAACCCAAATTTCTATTAACTGATGAATAAATTGTGGTTTAACTATACAATGGATTGTATACTACGACATGGGTGAACCTTGAAACCTTTTGCTGTGTGTATAAAGCCAGTCATATTACAATTACATATTGTACGATTACATTTATTTTATACGTGCAGGATAGGTAAATCTGTAGATCAAAATGTAGATTAGTAATTGCCTGGAATTGGCTATAGGATATAGGGTTTCATTTTGATGAAAAATTGTAGTGATGGATGCACAACTCAATATATAAAAAGTAATTGAATTACATACTTTGAGTTATTTGTATGTGACACATCTCAATGCTGGTATAAATTCACTGGTTTTAAGAGTACAACCCAGTAATTTTTAGTGAATATACAAAATTGTATAAAGATCACCACAGTCTTAGAATATTTTTCTCATTCCAAAAAGATCCACTCTGCTTGTTTGCTGTCAGTGTATATTCCTACCACAGCCCTGTAACTACTAATTTGCTATCTTCATAGATTTGTTTTTTTGACATACTTTATATAGATAGAAACATGTATCTTTATTGTTTATCTCTTGGGATCATATATCTTCTTTAACATAGAGGCCAGTTTCTCCACATCCTTGTTAATACTCATTGTGTTATTTATTATAGCCATGCTGGTAGGTGTGTAATGATGTCTCATTGTGGTTTTAATTTGCATTTTCCTAATGGCTGATGATGTTGAACATCTTATGTGCTCATTATTCATAGCTTTTGCTCATTTTAAAAACTGCATAGTTTTCTTAAATTGTTGACTTTTGAGAATTCTTTTTGCCTTTTTTTCTTGTGGTACTGGAGATTGAACACAGGGATGCTTGCTAGGTAAGCGCTCTGCCACTGAGAGTCCCTGAGAGTTCTTTATATATTTTTAATACAAAGTTTTTTTGGTTAGGTATGTGATATGAAAATGTTTTCTTCCAGTTTGTTACATATATTTTCACTCTCCTTAGAATATTACTTGTAAAGCAAAAGTTTTAATCTTGATAAAGTATAATTAATCAATTTTTTTCTTTAATGCTATATTTAACAACTTTGCCTAATCCAAGGTCTTGAAGTTTTTTTCCTGTGTTTTCTTATATAAGTGTTTGCTAAAGAAATTTAAATTTATACATTTATTTCTGAGGAAATACTGGTTCAAATTAAAATATACAATACAAAAGCACATCAAGTGGGTGTCCTTCCAGTCTTTTGCTTGCTGCCTTCACCCTCTTGGAAACCAGCCAAGGGATACACCTAAATTTGATTATATTTTACATTTAGATCTGTGACTTTTTTGAGTTTATTATCTTACAGGGTATGAGATATAGGACAAGGGTTATTTTTGCATTATGACTATTACTTTTCTGGCTCTATTTGATGTCAGTACTTTTATCTATTAAGTTGTATTTGCATCTTTACCAAGGATCAATTGAACGTATTTGTGTGGGTTTACTTCTGTGTGCTTCCTTTGGGTGTACTTTTCCCTCTGTCTATTTTTTGTCTTCCTGTTCCTCTCTTTTCTGGTCTTTGTTTCCAGTTACCTCCTGTTACTTTTCTCTGATTCTCTCCCTCTCCTGATTTTCCCTTCTTCCATTCCCTTATTCAAAATGAAGTATATGAGTTGTATTAGTTGAAGTTTTATATAGCATATTTTTAGCTTAAAAGCAATAGATAGGATGAATTTGTATTTTTTATTTTTAATATATGCCGAAATTCATTAACTTTTATAACCCTTGATTAACTCTTCTCAGTGAAGTACTAATCTTAAGATGGTGCTTCCAAACAGTATATTTCAGAACTTTTGCAAAAGGCATCACTTCTGTATTGTGGTTTCATTCTTTTCTTTCTGGTGGTACTGGGGTTTGAACTCAGGGCCTCATGCTTGGTAGGCGGGTGTTCACTTGAGTCAGGTCCCCAGCCCACTGCGATTTCTTTAGAAAAGAGCAAGTGGTTAAGGTAATTTCAAATTAGCACGCTAAGGGAAGTCAAGATTTTTATTCCATGCTAACTTATTTAATTCCTAAATTACAAATGATTATTGACAATTTTCATATGGAGTCATAATTACTATTGTAACCACGGATACAAGAAAAACAGATTGCTTAAATATTGCAACTTCTCCAAAGCCAGCTTTGGCTTAATGTATCTATGTGTTTTTGGATTTGGGCATTTGAATAAAAAATAAGACACTTGATAGTGGAATCAAATAGTGAGTGGTCCTGTCTTTTCCCTTAATACTGTACTTGATTTTCTCAGCATCCAGAGCAGTTTTTCTGGCAAATATAATACATTGAAATCTGCCTCTCATGTCCAATACCTCTTATATGTGTTACAGCATCTTTATTGTATCCTAATAGAAAGTCATTGGGTGAGATTTTCATGCTTCCATTTGAATTTTTATTGTTTCCACTTTGAAGTAACACTCTTTGCATTTCCCTTTTTATTAGTGCTGTACAGTTGTTTGGATACACTTCTCAAGAATTGTAGCAGGGTTTGCTAGCATAGTTAAAATAGGTTTAGTTTCTGTAATACAAGCAGATGGTTATCCTTCAGCCTCATACCTGAAATATCCACATAATTGCTTTGGCAATTTACTTTGCTTGAATCATGACCCATAGATGAAGGGAGGTCCCTCCTCCTTTGTTTTTTAAAAAGATATATTTTTTTCATAGGGTCCTCCTTTTGTGCCCTGGCTGGCCTGGACCTTGGTCCTTCTGTTTATGCATCCCATGTAGCTGGGATGACAGGCATGAACCACCAGGCCCAACTTTATTTTTTAATTAGTTGAGATGGGGTCTTTGTGGGGCTGCCTCCAACCAGGATCTTCCTGATCTCCACCTCTCTTGCAGCTAGGATTATAGGCATGAGCCAACATGCCTGGCTTTAAAAAGATGTTTTTCTTTTTGTGGTACTGATGTTTGAACTCATAACCTTGTGCTTACTAGGCAGGTGCTCTACTGTAGCTTGAGCCACAACACCAGCCCTTTTTGTGTTGGGTCTTTACGAGATAGGGTTTCTAGAAGTATTTGCCTGGGGCTGACTTCAAACCATGATTCTTCTGATCTCTGCCTCCTGAGAAGCTAGGGTTACAGACTTGAGCCACTGGTGCCTGGCTAACAAGCTGTCCTTCATGCAAAACCTTAGTAGTTAAATTCAGATTTATTCCCCATGCTTCCCTGAAACTCTGAAGGGAACAGGAAATTTGCAGACAGTAGTTGAAAATTCAGGCACAGATCTTAAAACAGACTAGTTTGCATTCTACACACCTGATCTTTATTGTAGTTCCCTTTACAGCCTCGTGCAGCAGTTGCCTGGAGTTAAACTGCAAACTCCGTTTTCCTCTGGTTCCAGAGCTCAGCTGCTTATGCATACTTTCCTCAACCTTAGACTGATTGGGTTAATCCTACCCTTCAGCTACTGAGCACCACCTTCCTCCTGTGTCTCCTCAAGTTCCCCTATTCCTGGGGCATTGGCTCTTCCTCTTCTTTTCACAGGGTACTGCCTTGTCCTGGGCTATCCAGCCCCTTGCTTCTCCTGCTCCTGGGAAGTGCCAAGATACCACTCCGCTGACTCCAACTGCCATCTCGTGCCTAGACGTTGAGCTGTTTTCTGGATACCTGCATACACAAGCCCTTGTCACCATTACCTACTCCTTCCTGTGCCCTGCTTGTTCCTTCTTTCCACACTGTGTGCAAGATGAATAAAGGGTGGAAAAAGTACTGCGGCCAGAAGTCTTTGAATGAGGCATCAATGGATGAATATTTAGGCAGTTTAGGTCTGTTTCGGAAGCTGACTGCCAAGGATGCCTCTTGCCTCTTTCGGGCTATTTCTGAGCAGGTAAAGCAAAAAGAAACATGTCTTGCCTATACTGACTTTTCAGAGTTTGAGATTTGTGCAGTGATCCCGTAGATTCACCTGTAGTTTACCAAAAGAAACAAAAGCATTATCTTTTCTATTTCTTAGCAAAAACATTCAGGCCTGTATGAAAGCAGGTTTTCTGATTATTAGTGCAGACAGTCCTACGGTGTGTGCCATTGCTGACTAGTCCAAATATATTTCTTTACCTTTGCTACCTTTTCTGTTGTTTAAATGCCAGTTTAAAAATACAGGCAGTGTAAGATAAACTAAAGAAAACTAAAGTTATCTTGATCCTTTATAAGTACCCCCTGAGTTCTATGCCTAAGAAACAATTTACAGCCTATGCACTTAAGGATTAGAAGGGAGCACAACAGAAACGCCCCCATCTCATTAAAGTTTACATTTTTAGTAAGATAAGGACTTAATTTCCCTATTTTCTATATACATTCTAGATGAGGGAGGCTTGCATCCAGTTCATAGTCTTGATTTAGAAGCGTCTATTTTAAATGACTTTTGACGGTGAGTTGCTCTTTTCTTTTTTAGTTGTTTTGCAGCCAGGTCCATCATTTACAAGTCAGGAAGGCTTGCGTCTCATATATGAAGGAAAATCAGCAAACATTTGAGTCTGTAAGTAGAAATATGTATATTGGGGAGAGTTGTTGGTAAAGTAGGTAGGCAAAAAAATTCTAATCACTTACATATGAAAATTATTTCATACAGTCTCCTCTCTTTTCTCAATAGCAAATATTTAATTCCCAGCTGGTTTTCCACTAGCTAGCATTGTTCTGGACCTTCTCCCAGAATTCAGTTGTTTTGTATTCTAATAGAAAAAATACTGGGCATGGTGGCACATATCCATAATCCCAGTACTTGGGAGGCTGAGGCAGAATGATCTCCAGTTAAGGCAAGTCTGGGCTATGTAGTGAGACCCTATCTCAAGCAAAACAACTATTAAGAAAACAATTTTTGGTCTTTCTTACTCCCCCTCCACCCAAGCCAAACAACCTCATTCTCTAAAAAATTACATTTTTACTGCCATATTGTGTTATTCATACCACTGTTTTCTCAGACAATTAATAATTGATGATAGGTTTGGCTCCATCAGCTAAGATTTTAAAATGCACCTTTTAATATACGTGCAAGCTTCGTCAGTTTGAAGAACCTTGTAAAACTTAGTTGTCAGGAAACAAATTAGTCTTACTGTATAGTTTTTAAATAGTAATTGGAACTGTGCCACTAATGATTGACTTTTAGTAAAACAACTTTTATTGGACACTTTGTACACATTCAGTATTTGAATTTTTGTTAAGGAAACTAGAAGTTTTGATAAGGTCTGATTTGAAGTGTGCCCTTTCTTTTGGCATTTCATTTTTTGCATTTCTACCCCTTCCAGTACTAATTGTTTTTCCTTGACTGAATATTATGAGTATTTGCCTGCCTGCTGTTTGAGGTTTACTCTTAATTTTCTCAACAGGTTTCAGTGAATTTTAAAATACTGTGATGGCTTCTTTAAAGCTTGTTACCTGAAGTTGATTATATTCTTCTCCACACCTGGGGAAAGGATTGTGCACGATACTCAAATGCAAGACCATGGTGTAAAGCAGTTTATCTCAAGTATTTATGTGCATTACATCACCTGGGGATCTTGTTACACAGATTCTGATTTAGTAGGCCTGAGTTGAGATTTCTGCATTTTTAGAAAACTCCCAAGTAATGCATGCTGTTGGTTTCTTGGACTACATTTTGAGTAACAAAGATATGTGTAAAAATTTAAAACTATAAGGGTGAGTCTCAAAATGATTACACTGAGTGATAGAAGCCAGATATCCCCAAGAGAAAGTTTATACTGTGTGATTGCCTCTTTAAAAAACTCCAAGGGAAAAAAAAACAACTAATCTATAGTGACAGAAAGTTTAGGGGCCCAAGAAAAGTATGGAAGTGATAGACACTTCATTACCTCAGTTTTGAAAGTGGTTACATGGGTGCATACATAAGTTAAAATTTAATTGATTGCACTATTTAAATTATGCAGCCTACTGTATGTCAATTAGATCTGAAAACTTAAAGTGAAGAAAAATTATAAATTGATATTTTAAGTCTAGAGGTGTTTATGCTTTGAACTAGAAATATATTTCCTGAGTTTATTCAATTTCTTGCTTATTGAGACATATTTTACATATGATCAAATTCTCCATTTTAAGTTGAGCATCTTTCGTTTTGACCATGATATACACAGTCATGCAACTGCCATCATTGCCAGTATATGGAACATTTCTGTCACCCCAAAAAAGTTCCCTTGTGTCCTGGGCTTTTTTGAGATTAATGAAATTCTTTTTAAAATTCCTCAGCTTAACTTTGTAAGTACATGTCTCCTGTCAAATTTGAAACCTTTACAGTCATTGGCTTGCTTGATTTATGAAAATTATCAGGTAACTTAAGTTGGCATTTCAACAGAAACTCAGTTATATCATTGGATGAAATGCACTGGTATATAGATAAGCCAATTTCTAAGGTGCTTTTCTAGTTTGGCTTTTTGCTACTTCTTTTATTTATGTTATAATCTTCTTGAGGTGCTCTGCATACTAGTAATTTAATACCATAAATTTTAAGCTGAACAAAAAGCTCACAAGGATAATATTGCAGAATATAATCAGATTTCAGTAATGCTATGTATTTGGTTAAGTCAAGTTTGTTTTATTTTTGAAGTATGTGGAGGGATCTTTTGAGAAATACCTGGAACGGTTGGGAGATCCCAAGGTAAGATGAAATAAGGGGAATTTGATCTTTCCAGAGTAATTTAGAATAGTAACCTAAACATATATCTCTGTCACTATAGCCAGAACCAGCATATTTTCTTAAGTAGCCAGGTGTATTGAATGAAATAATTATTGCAAAAGTTTAGAGGCTGGGAATGGCCTATTTTGTGTTGAGTATTGAGTATTGTCTTAATCTCATCATCCATAGACTACTGAGAATACACACTGCTTAGGGAAAGGGGAAATGTTGGGAAATTTAAAGCCTTCTCACTTTAATAGGGGAGGAGGGTGGTAATGTTACTAAGAACTCATTATTTTTGTAATTTAATAATGCTGATTTATACTTTATTGTATGGGAGTAAAATCCATAAGCATACTATTTAGAAATAACTTTTATGTGATAAAATTAATTCCATTGTTCTGGACTTAAAGTATACTTACTAAATACCCTGGTACCTTTGTATTTTATACTAGTTCCACTTTTGTGCCTTTAAATCTCTTCCATTGTGTCATTATTACCTAATGGCTTAGAAGGGCTTTAAATCCATTTTTTCATGATAAGTTTATGTCATTAAGTAACTATCATATTCTAATCCTCAGAACAAGTTACAGTGTGTTCTACAAATCCTCTATCTAAAACAATGCTAGATAGCTAAAAAAAATTGTTGAACTTGCAAAAACTTCTTCTTAGCTATAAGATGCCTTTAAAAGCTCTGTATACTATTTATGTTTAGGAAAGTGCTGGCCAACTGGAAATCAGAGCTCTTTCTCTAATATATAAGTAAGTTACATCCCCTTTTCTTACAGTGTGAATGAGTGTGTGTGGGTGAGCGGGCATGCACATGTGTGCGCAAAAGGCTTCTATTAGTCCATTTAGGGTTGGGCAAATTTGAGAGTTGATATATTGAAGATGTAGAATGAAAAGGTCTAAGTAAAGTCAGTTTAGTATAGTGTTTGGGTGTTACAGATGCTATCTGTACATGTGTTTCAGTTTGAATGGAAAAATAAAGGACTTAACCAGCTAGAATCTGGATGTGGTGGCACATATTTTGTAAGCCTGTTATCCCAGCACTCCAGAGGCTAAGGGCAGGAGGTTTGTGAGTTTGACTCCAGCCTGAGTTACATATCCATACACTGTCTCAAAAAGCAAAAACCTGCTGGTATTTCCTGTAGGAAATCAGAATATTTATCTTAGAAAAGTTGAGTGCTTAACTGTGCTCTTTTTCATGTATTCTTATTGGAACAGTATAGTTCCAATAGGCTGAAAATTGTTTTGGGGAGTGAAGAAGAATCTTAGCTTTTCCAATGGTTTGTGTACCTCAGAGGGTCACAGTACATAAACACACACATTACTTAAGAAAAGTCTCCTTAGGAGCATGATACTTGGGGTGGGGGGGGAGATGGAGTAGACAAATACCTTTCTGTTGCTTTGGAAGTTCCATTTGGTCTTTAAGGATACAAAAATAACTTTTGAGGAAGCTATAAGGTTTTGAAAAATAGCTATGTAGAGGCTAGTGGAAATCTTCATTTGAGAGTCTGATCTATATGACTCCTTCACAGATTTTAGAATGCTGAGATATGTACTTGGTTGAATCAGAACCCTTTTCTAATGGGGACTTGTTCAAGTCAGTGTTTTGAAGTCTGATCATTTCTTATTAAATCCAGTATAGAAGTATAGTCGAGGCATTGAACAGGTAGCTAATCACATTTATTTAGCCTCAGCCTCTTAGGATTACAGTTTGTTGTCACCACCCCTGGCTGACTTGTCATTTTAAAATCATAAATCAGCTTTGAAATTGGGCCTATGCCTGTTTTTGTATGTACCTTGAGATAAGAATGATTGTTTAAAAAATCTTGAATGATTAAAATGTCAAAAAAAAGACTTTCATGGTGTGTGGAAATTAATATGCAATTCCAATTTTAGTGTCCATAAACAAAGCCTATTGGCAGCAGTCATGCTCATTCACACATGTATTATCTGTGCCTGCTTTCATGCTATAAAAACAAATTAGAATAAACCATAAACCATATGGCATGCAGAAGCTAAAATTGAAAATGTTTATTATCTAGTCTTTTATCCCTCCCCCCCAATTTGCAAACCTCTGCTTTTTGGGTCCCCCCAAAACTCACATTCATATAATTGTTAATTTTTCTCAGTTACCCCTCCTCTTTCCCCCAAATAAAGATACATTTAGAAAAACCCTTAGGGGTGATTAGCTGTCTACCTTGAATTAATATAATATAGCTTCTTTGGAGTATTTTAAAGCTAAACATCAAGCTGAACATTTGTATTATTTTATAGAAATAAGGTAGGTAGTTTAAAAGTACAAATACTTGTTCCTACTTCTTAGATATACTAACTTCTCTCTTCCCACCCACCTTTGTTTTCTACTGATGTAGTCGGGATTTCATTCTTTATCACCATCCTGGAAAGCCACCAACTTATGTCACAAATAATGGCTATGAGGACAAGGTAAGATGAATCAATGTTGACTAAATAAAAGAAATTGAATGCTCTAGCTGACTTATCAGGATATCAAATAATATTTTAAGCCTAATTCATGAAAAACAAAGTGTAAATGACAATATGATATCCTTTTCCTCTTCAGTCAGTCATCCTCAGTATTGTTAGCTACCTCTTTAAACAGGTCTGTTCTTGTTACTGTAATAGGAAAAAAGTAACACTTTAAGTCCTAATTGGCTCATAGTGACTGGAAGATAAGGCTTCAATTCTGAAGCTAGGCATTCAGTTTCCTAAAGGTACCAAACCTCCTTACCAGTTTCATTATCTTCCATCCTTAGGATACCATGCTTCCAGATAGCCCAGCTTTCATATTTTCTGTGTATTTGTACCTCAGATCTCAATTCCTCTAAAACTTTTCCAACTCCCCTGGAGTTATTTCTTCCTTCTTTGTCCTTCTTTGCCAGTTCCCAAGTAGTTACGGTATTTATAGCCTTGAATTTTTACTTGTGTCTGTTTCTTTCATGAGTAGGAAAATTTCTTGAGAGCCAAAGTTCTACTGCCTAGTTAAGTGCTTGGAAAATAGTAGGAGGTGTTTAAGAATACTCAACAATTGACTTGGTTTTCCACATAGTTTTTTTCCAAAAAGTTTTTAAGAAAAACCTTTTATCCTGAGTATATGATTAGTGAATATGGGGTTATGTAGTGTATTAGTTTCATAAGTCTTGTTTCATATCATGAGACACAATTCTAATGATGATAAGGCAAGACTAGAAACTGGGAAAATTTTATTATGCTGTTAGAATAATCTAGGGGAAAGAACTGAACTAAGGAAGCGATATCATCAGGAACAGAGAAGACTGAATAGGCGATAACTTAGAAGATAAATATAAATTGTGACACTATAGTTACTTTACCAATGGCTACCATCTAATTTGTTCAAATAACATTAAGCCCCTATAGTGTCAGCAAGACTTTTCTTGGCTTTGAGTATTCCAAAATACTAACCTTGGTTTCCGAAGGCTTAAGGGGTTATGAAGACAGACATGGAAGTAATTACAATGAAGTGATAAGTTTTATAATAAATGTAGAAAAAGCCGCCTCTCTGCTTTAGGGGGGTTTAGAAAGCTTCGTAGGTGATAGTCACTCATTAGAAAATGAGTCCATCATGTGTGAAGGGCAGTCTATTCAGAGGAAACCCTGTATGCAAAGGCATGGAAGCAAGAACCCTTTTGGGACTTAAGTAGATGGATGTGGGAAGGGTAATGCTAAAAAGATAGAGTTAAATAATGAAGGGTAGAGAAAGCCATGTCAAAGAATTTGACTTGTTATTGTACAGAATAGTCAATTGACACTTTTTCTTAACATTGTTATGAAGATTTTCAAATGTAGCAAAGATAAAAGCGTTTTAGAGTGAGTATTTATATACTACCTCCACCTACAGTGTGCTATTAACATTTTGGTATTATTTTATCACATATCCATCCCTCTATTAATTTACTAATCCATCTTTTAAAAAATCTATTTTAAAGTAAATTTTAGGTATCAAAGCATTTAATTCTAAACACTAGTTGAGAGTATTGAAGCAAATACATGACATAATATAAATTGTTTGCAGAAGCAGCGTGTTAGCTTTTATATTTTACCAATTGTGTAAAGCAGTGCCCAAGATGAGATTTGGACATTTGATCTTTACCAGGGATCTTTAAACTTTCAGTTCAGTTATTTCCTCAACATTTTAATTTTTTTTACGTAGAGAAGTTGATTTATATAGCAAACATCTATGTACCTACCACTTAGTGCCTACAATTATACAGTTCCATTTTAAATGAGTCTTGTGCATCTTTCAGAGATACCAGCTAATTAAGGGAAAAGATCATCTATTGGGAATCATAAGAATACAAAAACATCAGACCATTTGAATTTGCAAACCAAAGAATATCACGTATGAGGCTCATGCACACATGTATGCAGAACTAATACTTATTAGCATTTGGTATTTGCACAGACTAGTGATGTGTGTCGTATTTGGGAACTTAATGGGTATGTTTGTTCAAATTAAAGTATGGAAAGGCCAGCTGCTTATGTTGTGTGACACAACATTGCCTAAAACTTTGTTGATTTATCTCAGTTTAGGTTTTAAAATTTATGTATTTGTTCATTAATTTATTTTCGTGATGCTAAGAATTAAGCCCAGGGCTTCATTCGTGTTAGGCAAGTACTGTACCACTAAGCCATACCCTCAGCTTCAAGCTTCTAAGATTTATATTTGAATTGTTTGGGTTCTCAAAAATAAAGTTTATTAAAATTAGTTGATGTTGCTAGTGAATCTTCCAAAATACACTTTAGAGCAAACTGTCAAATAAATGCCTAATGTCCACTTTGGTGTCTTTTACCTTCTGTGTTGACTTATCTCTGCATCTACATGCTTATTTTCAACTTCCTAAATGTATTCAGTGTCAAAGTGAGTGCTTCTGAAAGCTAGCCATCATCTCACCTCACAAGCTTTGTCTAGAAAAAACAGAAATAACATACTTATTTTAAGCAAAATAAAACTTAAATCTGGAAATGTAGCATTCCCATTCATTCGCTTCAATTTAATACACTTAATGGTAGCAAGTGTTAAGTATTAGCTGGTATCTTTCTATAACATTCTCTTTCCATAAACATTTTTAGTAATGTAGATAGGCTTAGACTTAACATTTTGTTACTTCTCCTTTTCAGTTATCTATCATCAGTAATACAGATCTATCCCATTTTTAACTGGCTTACTGCTATAACATCCTGCCTGCCCCCTCTCAAACATACCACCCGCAAGTATGTATAGCTGCATCCCAACCTCAGATTTTCCAATAAAAATTCAAAAATATTTTAAAGCTGTTATGTAAACAAATCTCATGAAATGGAGCATTTACTGAAAAATTTTGGTTAACAAACATGGCCTTTGAATTGTTCTGGGGAAAAAAACCTAAGGATTGAAGGAATCGGGTACAAAGTTAACCCCTCTATTTTGTAGCCATATCAGAGCCTTAATTCAGTGAGAAGAGTCTCCTTCCTACAGAGTATATTGATACATTTCTATTCAATACAATGCATAGCCTTTTGAATTAATTGCATACAGTCCCTCTCCTCTCTTAGTCTGAATTTGGGATTTTTGAGTATTAGGATATTTGACATAACTTCTCTAGTCATTCTTAGAAGTTAAGATTAGGCTTTTGATATGTTAATCTTTTTTGTTATGTTCAGTGATTCAGTTTGTAAATTTCCCCATCTTAGTGCAAATTTGTAAATCAGGACTTGTTTGGTATATTCAAGGAATGTGATTGAGACTCATAGTGTAACTTTACTAGTGATTTTAATCTTGGCAATTAAAAATTACAAATTTTTTCTTTATGAAGTATAGCTTGTAATTATTTCCATTTTTAAAATCACTTTAAAAATAATAAATTCTCTTAGATTTTTATTAAATTCTGATTATCAACTTAATTTCATAATTGTAAGATGTGATAATACCTTAATTTCTCTGTGTTTTTCTTCAGATACTACTCTGCTATTCAAGTAATGGCCATTATGATTCTGTGTACCCAAAGCAATTTCAATCAAGTGCAGCCATTTGTCAGGGTATGTGAAGGCTTTTTATAAATAATTGGATGTGATTTCAGATGATTTGGTACAAATCCTTAGATTGAAGGACCCACCAAAAATAGGACTCTTTTAGAACCTTGTTGGTACCTATAGAATTTGCATGCTGTGTTAAGATTATTTTTACATTATTTTTTTTAAAGTCTTGCTGGCCTGTGCCACCTGTTAACCCATGGAGCACTGAGAGCTCTGGGGCCTGCTTATGCAGGGGCACAAGTTTCCCTGGTGTTTCAGGATGCGGAGTAGCAGGTCCTGTAGTGGTGGGGGAGCTTGGGGCCCCAAGTTCCTACTGTGCCAGGAAGTAGGGCTTACCATGGAGCCTGGAGGAGTTGGAGCTGCATGGAGACTTCAGGGGCAGGGGAATTGAGAGTGTTGAGCTTATTCTTCTGTGATTAGTTGCTTCTCTACTTGTGGACTGAGAAAGGGTTTTGCTTCTTGCTTGTTATGGGACCCTGTGGGTGTCTTTTGGAGTCCCCCATCTTCTTTCTTGCCAGCTACTCGTTTGATATGGACTAATACCCAGAATCTAAAGGGAACTCAAAAAACTCAACCCCCAAAGAATAAACATCTCCATGAAGAATTGGGCACATGAATTAAATAGGGAATTCTCAAAGGAAAAGGTATAAATGGCAAGTAAATACATGAAGAAGTGTTCAACTTCCCTAGTTATAAAAGAGATGCAAATCAAAACAACGCTTAAGATTTCATCTCACCCCAGTTAGAATGGCCATAATCAAAGGTAATAACGATAACAAATGCTGGCAGGGATGCAGCAAAACACCTGTTGGGAATGCAAATTAGTACAACCAGTATGTAGATTCCTCAAAAAGCTAAAGATGGAACTGCCATATGATCCAGTAATACCATTCCTGGGCATCTACCCAAAGGAATACAAGACAGGATACAGTAGAGACAGCTGTACACTGATGTTCATTGCAACACTGTTCACAATAGCCAAGCTTTGGAAACAACCTAGGTGCCCTACAACTGATGAATGGATCAAGAAAATGTGATATATACACACAATGGAGTATTACTCAGCCATAAGGAATTATGACATACGGTTTGAAGGTAAATGGATGCAATTGAAGGACATCATGTTAAGTGAAGTAAGCCAGGCTCAGAAACACAAAGGCCGCATGTTTCCTCTCATACGTGGAAGATAGATTCAAAAGATAAACATAAATACAAAATAAGCATGATCATGTACAAACTCTGATGTAGAACATGTTTGTAACAGTGGAACTACTCCATGGAACTCGGGGAAAGAGGGAAAGGAAAAGAGAATGATAGAGCATCAGTAATACCGCATACCATAAGATATGAGGGTCGGGGATATAAGGATGTGTATTGAAAGCTGTTGAAAAATGGGGGGTGGGCGGTAAAGGGGTAAGGGAGAGTAGTGGAAAGGGTTGAATGGACCAAAATAAGGTATACCCACAGTGGGCATATATTGAGACACCCCTTTGAGCCTCAGTTTAAATATTAATAGTGAAAACCAGGACTATAAAATAGGTACAGTGTATGGGAGGTACTAGTGGTGGTGGGGAGGGTGTATGAAGAAGATTAAAGTGATGGTTTATGGTTGATGGATTTCATATACCTATATGAAACAGAACTAAGAAACCTCTTGCAATTGCTTTAAGTGGGGTGGGGAGAGTGTTGAGGGGGAGAGACACTGGAGTCAATGTAAAGAGTGTACAATACAAGTCGAATTGAAATTTTCACTGACTCCCCCCTGTATAATGAATATATCCTAATAAAAAATTTTAAAAAGTCTTACTTCAGTAACTGGAGTTTTAGCCCTTTTTTCCCTTCAGCTGTATTGTATGAAATTCTCTATAAAGACGTATTTGTTGTGGATGAGGAAGCATTGCACACTGCAGTTGAGCTGTTTCGAAGTGGGTCCAGAAAGAACAAAAACAATGCTGTGACCGGAAGTGAGGATTCCCATATTGATTACAAGAGTTCAACTCAGGATAGGTAATCACGTTTCTGTCTGTCTTCATTTGAGAGTGGAAGTGGCCTAGCAAACTTATGACATAGATTGCATATACACACATACATGTATGTTTGGGAAATATTTTTTTCAGTGAAAGGAAATTCTAGCAAAAAGATACATTGGTGAAATGCTTAGACTTTATGGATTCTGTTCAAGTCACAGTCCATTTTGTATATCTACAAGAGACTTTAGAACTATCTAGTTATATATGAATTATTCAGATTGCTTATTAGAAGGACAGATTCCCAGGCATACTGTCACAAATTTTTTTGAGGTCAGAGTGAGTCCAGGAGTCCCCTCCCTCTCTTCTCTCTCCCTCCTTTCCCTCCTCCCCCTCCCTCCTCCCTCTTCCTCCCCTTCTCCCTCCCTCTCATCCTCCCACTCATCTCTCCCTCCCCCTCTGTCCTCTCATTTTTTGACTTTTTTTTTCATTATTCAGTCTGGTAGGTAGGCTGTAGATCATGCTTTGAGAGAAAACCAGCACCACACAAATCATACAAACTGAGATTGTATGATTACTTGGCATACACATTCAGCAAGTGAGGGCTAAGGGAAGCTAGGAGCATTTGAGTCTCTGCCTTTCTTTAGTATGCACTAGAAGTGTAAATTGTGTGCCTCTGTGAAAGTAGCTATTATTAAATAGATCTAGTTGAAATCTTTGGGTTTTAATTAATAAAGTGAGTGTTATCTTTATTTCTTCCTGATTCTTAGTTTCATCTGGAAATTCAGATAGGTTTGGTGCCAGTCAGGTGTTACCTTGTGTTTTAGTCTTGCAGTTCTATTTTTTAACATTTAATGCATACAATTTTTTCCTTTTGGTAGAAGAGATTTTTTAATGCTTATTTGGGACCACACTGGGTGGCAATGATATATCAGGGTGAAAGTTGCTTCATTCTACACTGAGTACTTGCTTTAAGGTCTTCAGGTTTATGTGTATCAACTGCTGTGTAGCAATATTACCACGAACATGCCAGCTTAAAACAACACAATTTATGTTAAACTTATGTGGTTTAGGAATCTGGAAATGGCCTAGTTTGATATTCTGCTGAGGGTCACATAAGACTGTAATGAAGGTGTTGGCCAGGATTTAGTTCTTACTTGGTGCTTTGGTTCTCAGCAGCATTTAGTTCTTCCAGCTGTAGAGCTGATAGCTTCTGTTTTGTTGGCAGTTAGGAAAAAGTAACTACCTTCAGCTCTTTTACACACTAGCATGGTGAACATGGCTGCTTATTTCCTTACTGGTGGTAGGGGACAGAGAGAACAGAAAGATGTGTGCTCCATTCTTTTGTAGTGTACCCACATAAGTGATTAGAAGCAAACTGATTAGAACAAAGTGATTAGAGCAAACTCAAGTAGAGGGAAATCATGCAAGAATGTGAACACTAGGAATCAGGATCATAGAGACCATTTTAAGCATGTGTCCTTACAGGAGATATGCAATATAAGAGATAATATAATAAGTAAGCTTATTATACTACATGCTTAAAAAAGGAGCCATAATGCAGATGTTGGGGTCTAAACTTATTTGCCTCATTTTTTAGAACTGAGCTACATTATCACTAGGTGGTGATATAATTATTAGACATATGAAAAGTATTTGCACTTATATAAAGCTCTTTGCTCTAAATCTTTTCAATTAGGGCTGAAGAGTGTGGTGCCTACTGCAGTGTTGAAGATATACCAGAAGGCTGTAGTCAAGGAACTGAGGAATCAAAGGTTTGATAATTTCTAAGACAAGGAATTTTCATATTCTTGGCTTGTAACATCATAACGTAAAATAGTGAAGAGATGGTCAATTGTAGTTATATGGGGTATGGAGAGGAGTTGGTCGTGTTTTCCTTTGTGGAAGTCCTATCTGTCTGAAAATATAAGATGTATATGTCATTTTCTCTGAATTACTATTCTTATAAAATGTTAGATTTTTCAAAACAAATTCTGAACACTTGAGAAAATTCAGAAGCTTTTATTTTCAAGCTAAAGTAATAAGAACAACCCAATATTTAGTTTCTAAGTAGTCTGCTTAAGGTTGCTTTATTTTCATTAAAATACATAATGCCTATCCTCTTCTGAGAAATTAGGTGCTGATCCTGGTCTCTTAAAGTGGGAAAGTAGAAATGTTACCATCAGTGTAGGCCTAAAATCAAGTAAGCTTTAAGTTTGAGGCTAGCTAAATAGGGCAAATACTATAACAATCTCTGTGCATGCTTCAAGTGGTGGTAATTTTGGGACAATATTTAGTATGGTGAAATGCTAAGAAAGCAGAGGGGAAAAGATTCCTTTGAAAATTGTAACTGAATTTGACCAAAATTAACTTATCAACTATTTCTAGGTGATTTTAGAATGCAGGAACAGTTGTGCATAGCAAGGTAACACTTGTTGAGTATTTTTGAATTATTAATACTGATCTGTGTTGCATTGGTTGATATATGTCCTGAGTTGCTGACTGCTCTAGACAATATTTCTCTTCTGCCACCTGAAAGTTTTTAATTTCTTTGATTTTACTTCTCTAGTCTGATTTTAAAAATAGATGGAAAATTTTATTATGCTATTTCTTAATTTAATAAAGAAGTGAAGGGAGGCATGTGTACATAGTTTTAAGAAAAGAAGGAAGGAAAAAACCTGAATTCCTTCTTCCTCATAGTTCATAGTAAGGTGAGTTTGTAACATGACTATTTGTGTTTTAGTCTCCAGAAAATCTGTCAAAGATGCTCTTCCCATATAAGGTGCTCAAAGCCCTGGATCCAGAAATCTATCGTAACGTAGAATTTGATGTTTGGTTGGACAGCAGAAAAGGTAATGAAATATCCATAGGATCTTTTGAATCCTAAGAGATCCAGAATGATAATTTCATAAATTGTTTCTGAAATGTTTTCAACACATTAATGTAAAAAAAAAAAACAGCTTAATACTTCTAATTTTATTCCATATGTGATTTAAACTTGGAGGAAACAAATAGGTTTAGAAGTGGGAAGGGACGATTTACAGCCAGATGCTTATCTGGAACTTCAACTTTGCAATGACTATGTAGAAATAACCTGTAGATTACCTTAAGTGTACCGAATTTACTTACTTATTTAAATTTTATTAGCATATAATAGTTGTACAGGGGGGATTCATTGTTATCTTGTGCTTACAATATATCTTAGATTTACCCCCTCCATTGTTCTCCCTCTTCTCCTTCCTCTTCTTAGAATAATTGCAGCAGGTTTCATTCTTCTGTTTTCATACATGGATACAAAATAACATCCAACATATTCACCCTCATTCCCCCTTTCCTTGTGCCCACCACCTTCCCACTGACACTCACCCCCAGAAAAGACCTATTTTTCCTTCCTCCCTTTATTTTTTAAAGTATATGTTGATCATCCAAGGGGGTTTTGCCTTGGTACTTTTAGGCCTGCATATACCGTGCTTTAATCAAATTAATCCCCTCTCCCCTATTACTTATTCTCTATTGCCATGCTCCCCTAGGCTTCAACAGGTTGCAGTACAGTGTGTTACGTTATATTCATATATTGATGAGTTGTTTCAATATTTTTCATTCTCAATGTTTTTTTTACTTCTTCCACCTCCTGTAGTCCCCTCAGATAGACTCACTATACAATTTTGTTCTTTCTCTCGCCGTGTGTGTGTGTGTACATATATATATACATACATATATATATGATTGTATATGTATCTGTATACACA
This sequence comes from Castor canadensis, assembly GCF_047511655.1. Lineage (NCBI taxonomy): Eukaryota > Metazoa > Chordata > Mammalia > Rodentia > Castoridae > Castor > Castor canadensis. The sequence continues at coordinate 43,065,608 of NC_133405.1, read as the reverse complement.
TTAACTTGTAGGGTCTCTAGCTTACACATATGAGGGAAAACACGACCTTTGATTTTTTGAGCCTGGCTTACTTTGCTCAACATGAAGTTCTCAAGTTCCATCCATTTACCTGCAAACAATATAATTTCATTATTCTTTATGGCTAAATAACAATCATGTACATACACCATAACTTCTTAATCCATTCATCAGTTGTGGGACATCTGGGCTGTTTTTAAATCTTGGCTGTCATAAATCGTGTACAACAGCTCTTGAAAAGAATATACCTATTATTTGCTATCACTTAGGAATATGGTATAAGCTCATAGAAAAGATACTACAAGGAGATTCATTTGAGCTTTAGTCTTATTTTTCTTTTAATAGAACTTCAAAAATCGGATTACATGGAATATGCTGGGAGACAGTACTATTTGGGCGACAAGTGTCAGGTTAGTTTCTTCTTTAAAAAAAATCAGTAAGTTGTTTCTCTAAGATTGTGCTTTTAGTCATTAATATGAGTTGATCAAGCCAGGCATGGTGGTTCATGCCTGTAATCCCAGCACTTAGGAGACTAAGGCAGGAAGATCCATGAGTTTGAGGTCAGCCTAGACTACATAGGAAGTTTAAGGACAGCCTGAGCTATTAGTGAGACCCTGTCTCAAAATACCTCAGTGATAGAGCGCATGTTGGGTTTGATCCCCAATATGGCAAAAAGAAAGAGTTGGTCAAAACTTATTTACAAAATGCTAATTTTTTAATACTTGTGTTAAATTTTAATTGCAGTCTTTTGTGATAATTAGATGTAAGGCTCTTCCAGTTCATGCTTCCTCCATTGACTTTGACTGGTTGGTAGTGTCAATGTCAGTTACTTTAAAAATGTAGACATTGAACTCCATTTGGGGGAAAAGTAGCTTTTTTTTTTTTTGACAGAAGCCAGATGCATGAGTTGACAAGACCAGATGTATTACTATGTATACCTGTCTTTCAGGTTCGCTTGGAATTAGGTGGAAAATACTATAATGCTCACATTCAAGAAGTTGGAAATGAGAACAATTCAGTAACAGTTTTCATTGAAGAATTGGCAGAAAAGTAAGAATAATTTGTTAAATTACTAAAATCGTGGGCTCCTGGTATATTTTCATAGTATTAAGAATGCTTATCAGGATGCTAGTAAGAGAACCAGTTATTATATGTGCTACTGGCCTTGTTATTTTGAGTTATAAAAGCATCTGCTGAAGTATGAAATCTTAATATAGGTATAACTTACATATAAAAGTTTCCAAATCCTAGGCACCCCACTTATTAGAATTATATTAAGTACAACATAATTTTGATATAAAACTGTTCATAGTAATTAGAAAGGCAGATTGTTGAGTTTGTACTATAATCAAGATAAACTAGTTCAGTCCTATTCAGATTTTACCTGGAGGGCTTCTACAAACAGATTGAGTCCAATCCTCAGTTTCTGATTTTATTAAGTTTGGGGTAGGAAAAAGGAATTTGAATTTCTAGTAAGTTTCCAGGTGTTTATAATCCTGTTGGCCTACTTTAAGATACATTAAACTCAGCTGTGCTGGCCTAACAACCAAAAAGTCTCATAAGCTCAAAATAATAAAGTTCATTTCTAGCTCATTTAGCATGTCCATAGTGAGTCAGTGAAGGAGGACCCAGGCCAGTAGAGGCTCTATTTTGACATGCTCCCATGATCACAGGCAAGGAAAAAAATGAGAACATAGCAGACCAGTTGCTTGTACTTAAAACATCTCACATTTTACTGGCCAAAATAAGTGTCAGTAGGGTGGAGAAATCTCCTCCTCCTCCAAGGAAGAGCAGCAAGTCTTTATGACCTAATCACATTCTACCACAGTCTTTTTTTCTGGATATATGGTAAGAACTACAGATAGCTCTGAAAATGTATAAACTATTCTTAGGTTTTCTAACAAACCTAAACAGGGAGGCTTAAAGGAAATGTACCCGAATGAAAATGAAGCAGGAGGGATGGGTATGTATACTGAATGAGAGTTAAGTCTGTGTCACGGTGGCTTCATAGTGGTACTTTTAACTTTAAGGCATGTTGTTCCACTGGCTAACTTAAAACCAGTTACCCAAGTGACACCTGTTCCTTCCTGGAATACCGTAACAAATCGGAAAGGAAGAGGCTACCAGAAAATACCTGGAGGCTATGTTCCAGACATGGGTTTGTATGCTAAAGGTTTTTATTTTATTGTTTCCCTTTTTGTAACCCCTTTTATTTATCAACATTGTAGACTTTTAAGGTATATCATATGTCCTGCTATAGGATGGGGTTTCTCATAGTACATGTTACTAGTGTTTTGGGATGGCTAATGCTCTGTTGGTAGTGAGGGGGCTCTCCTGTGCATTGTAGGATGATCGCTGACTTCTACACACTAGATGCCAGTGATAACCCTCTGCCGATGCCAGTAATACCCTCTGCCTAATTGTGACAACCAAATTAGTCTCCAGATATTGTCAAATGTTCCCTGAAGAAAGAAGGGGCAAAATTTTTCATGATTGAAAAACTATTGTTCTTGAAAACATTGTGGGAATTTAAGTTGGTGTAGATTTAGGCTCTAAAACTTGAGGGAAACTGTTTTTCAAAGGACCAAGAAGACACATCATAAAAGCACCCAGAGATCGTAAACATAATTTCCTGGAGAATAGTATTATAGGTGACTGTGTTTTTAGGACCAAAGCTGCCTAAAGAGAGTGCTAAAATACCCAATGACATAGAAATTAGCTGCTGGTTTTGCTCTTTCAACTGGAAGATGTATTATATCCTTGAAAAACTCAAAAATCCCCTCCTTTTGTTTATTTGGTTTTTTCCCCAAGAAAAGCATCTGACAGTTTAAGGCAGTGTGGAGGTGGACTCTGGATCTTTTATTTTGGTTATGAAGCTTATATGCTATTTATTTATTTGCATGAAATCTATGTCAGAGATGAGCATGAAGCAACGGAAGAAAATGTTCAAAAAAGTTCGAGGGAAAGAAGTTTATATGACTATGGCTTACAGCAAGGGAGAAACCTTCCTCCCACCCAGGCTTCAGCATACTATGCGCTATGGGCATGATCCTCCAGTACAGTACTCACAGACAGCTGGCAATGTTATGTCCAATGAACATTTTCACCCTCAACATTCATCTCAGAGACAAGGCCGCGGGTATGGGATGCCAAGGTGAGACAGCTGATTTTCATGATATGTATGTCTCTGTTTAGATCTTAGAAATAATTCCTGGACAGAATTATACTAGAATTAAATAATTTAATACTTTAGACATCTTTTATATTTGTGCCAAAAGAGAGCTTAGAGTTGATGCATACTTTAATTCTTGTCAAATGAATTAATTATCAGATTTGCATTCTCAGCCTATGGAAATATGAAGCAGTTCAGGAGATGCTCAAAGATAAAATGCTACCAAAATGAGTGTCCTTGTGAACCAATTTGGGATATAATACGTGTATACATGGAAATGTCATAATGAAACTCCTGTATAACTATCTTAAACAAAAATGTCTTATTGAAAATGAAGGACAGGAAGGTAAAACAGGTCCTGTCTGGGGTTTGGTACCAGCGGGAGCGGGGAGGATATAAGGAATGTGTATAGGAGGGTGAATATGGTAGAAATATTATGTACTTATGTTGAAATTATTCTGAGAATGGAGGGAGGGAGATAACAGAGAATGATGGAGGGGGTGAATTCAAGATTTATTGTAAACACTTTTGTAAATGTCACAACGTACCCCCAGTACAACAGTAATATGAAAATTAAAAACAAAGTATATTCAAAGCATTAAAGAATGTCTTTGTGATGAAAAGTAGAAAGGGGAAATTCTTCATGATCAAAAAAGATTACTGACACATTAACATGCAAATCTATCTGGAGTTTAATAAGAGCCTAAAACTTTCTGTATGAAAAAATCGACTTCCTGTTTCTACCCTACTCCTGCCCTTCCAGATTTGCTCATCCTGTGGTTTTTCCCATTATAATACATAGAAATTCTAACCTAAATGTTCAGCCTTTATTTTCATATGTTACCAGGACATTAGTCTCTGTATGCTTTAATCCTACATAATTTTTTACTACAACTTTTCAAAATGTCACACTGAATCATAGTCATGGGCTGTATAACACCATTTCAGTCAAAGACAAGACAGCATATACAATGGTGGTCCCTTAAGATTGTATCAGAGCTGAAAAGTTCCTATCATAGCTTCCTAACATCATAGCACAGCACATTATTTGTGGTTGTGGTCATGCTGGTGTATATAAACCTACTGTACTACCAGTAATATAAAAAGTATAGCACATACAATTATATACAGTACAAAATATTTGATAATAAATGACTGTTACTGGGTGAAAAAAGTGTCCATGTGATATATGCTGCCATATCTATTAAGAATAGATAGGCCTAATACCAGTGCAGTTTTTTTCTAGTTGAATGTTTTCAGAAAGGTGTGTTACTTCTATTTAACTACAGAACTGACTCAAGAGTCAAAGTAAAGAGTTCTGTTTTCCTTTCCCTTTATTCTTAGGGATTCATCTCGCTTTATAAACAGGCACAACATACTGGGCCCTAAAGTTGGTTTTTACCCTGGCCCAAGTAAAAGGTGCTGCCAGAGCTATGATAACATCTCCTATAGATCTCGGTAAGTTTTTAAAGTGTTGAAAGTTAGAGAAAACTGGTTATGTCTGGTGTCATTGCTGAGGAATAGTATGGACTAATTTTTCAAAGTGCCAACTTTGAGATATTTGAACTGTTAACTTAGAAATTAGAAACAAGTTACTACCATATTTTAACTTCCCCCTTTTTATTTTCCAAACTACTGAAGTTCCTTTAGACGTAGTCAACGCCAGATGCATTGCATGAATAATGAATGCCAGTATGGCTTTGCCCCAGAAAATGGACAGATGCCCAGTGGCCTGGAAGAAACTATTACTTTTTATGAAGTTGAAGAAGGTGATGAAACTGCTTATCCAACTTTATCTGTAAGTACATCAAAGTTTCACTCAAAAAATGTTTACTTTTTTTAAAGAAAGGCAATGTGTATAATAAATTTTAAGCTTTTTTGTGGTGCTGGGGAAGCAAACTGAGGGCCTTGCATATACTAGGTAGGCCTCAACTAACTGTATCCTCAGCCCTAATTTTTAAGCTTTTTGTATTAGCAGTTGAATAAAGTCCTTCATGGAAAACATGAGCTTTCAAAATCTTAAGGCTCTTAAAGAGGACTGTTTTCCTTGAGACATGGTCTCACTTTGTAGCTCAAGCTATCCTCAAAATCATGATCCTCCTGCCTCAGCCTCCTGAGAGTTGGGATTTCTGGTACACACCACCACACCTGGTGAGAGATTTTTTTAAAACCTGTTCTTAGAGAAGGGAATATAGGTAAACAATGTTGTCTTGTATGTGGGCAAATATTTTCTGTTTTCTTGATGATTACTTCACATATTTTTATTCTAAGAGTCCAATTTAAAATATTTACTTAATACACTTATAAGAGCAGTTCATACTGTTAGGTGTAATTTAATTGATTTTCAAAACATGCTCTAGCCTTTTCTCTGACTATATCGGGAGAATTGCATGTGTATGTGTCTCTATTTGGTACAGAACCATGGAGGTCCCTCTACAACGGTTCCTGCTACTTCGGGATACTGCATTGCAAGACGGGGACATAGCTCAGGCAAACAGACTTTGAATTCAGAGGAGGGCAATGGCCAGAGAGACAGTGGTGAGTCAGTTAGTGTTAAATACTTGTAAAAGATGTTTCTTGTTGCCTTAGTACATCAGAATTATGAAGTAGACTAGAGGTTTGGTTTGCAGGGAGGGTCTCACTATATTCTGGCAGTGTATTTCAAATTAGCTTTAAGTTCTTTTCTCAGCTTTTCTGGGCTTTTTTAGGTGACCTGATATTTCTCAAAAGAACAGATTTCTATTTCAGTACACTACTATGTTGCTAAAACTTATTTTAAGTGCTTGGCATAGAGTGAATTTTGATTTGGTGAGACATCAGTATGAAAAATATTCCTTATTAGTAAGGCACTGTTCATAGTTGTCCTCACCATTTGTATATTTTAGGCTTATCATGTGACTAGTTCTTTATTTCACAGGAATGTTATGAAATAACTTCTTCACCCAAAGAATTTTATTTAATCTATACACATTACTACTTATAAAATCCTATGTTCTATCCATTCTAATAAGTAGTTATATTAATAATTTAATGCATTCATTACTATATTCTTTTAATATGGGATTCCTGTTTTATATTACAAAATCGAGGTACAAAGGTAAATTAAATGGCCAAGGCCATACTTTTGGTAAACAGCAGTGATAAAATTTTTGCCACAATTTTATTGAGATATAATTTACATATTGTGCAATTTACTCAGGCTATACAATTCAGTAGTTTTTGTGTAATTTAACTTGTATAATTATCGCCACAGTTAACATTAGGACAATTTTATCATTCCCAAAAGAAGCCCCAATACACATTAGCACCCATTTCCCATCTATCTCCTGCCCTCCTAACCCCAGCGCTTTGCAGTCTCCAATCTGTTTTTTGTCTATATGGGTCTGCCTGTTCTGAACATTCTATATAAACAGAGACGTAGTAGAGTCCTTTGAGATTGGCAGAGAAATATTTTAATAGGGATTTGTCTCGAAAACTGTACACACACACCCTGTAACAGTTATATTATTCCCCACCATAGAGTGTGTTTATTTTTACCATTTACTGTTAAATGATATGTGTCTACTAAAATAGTTCTTAAGGTGGTATGAGGCATTCTCAATGACTAGACTTTATTAATTCCTTATTTTCTTGTGATATTCTTTTTGCTACTTATATAGAAGAAAATGCAGTAGATATTTCTAGGAATTTAATTGGGACAAAAAAGCTAACACAAGAATGATTTGTGAAAACTCTGTACATTCATGTCCATACATGTGCTTAAGGATGCTTACTGTCTGATCTTTTATTTAGATTATCCTTTTGCCTTTTTTTTTTTTTTTAGTCTATATGGGTAGGTTCAGATACAGTGCTCACCTGTAGTGGCATATTTGAAAAAACCAAATCTTTATTCTCACCTTAAATCCTGCTCTCTGGAGGGGTTATCTGTTTGTGTGGTTGGTAAGTGATGAGTTTAAGAATCAAATCCAGTTTAGGTCTCTGGATTTTATTTGGTATAAAACTGATTGTAGATTGACTTTCTCTATTTCAATGGTATAATAATCTTAATGAAAGGTACTTCAGTCTGTGGAGCCATCCTTTGAGGAGAAACTGATTTTATATATGTTACATGAAACAGACTGAAAAACAGATGAGGTGTGATATATCCCTTATTGTCTTTCTAAGGAAACCAATGGGTCATACTCAGATTACTTTATAGTCACCATTAGAGTATTTACTATATGTTAAGCACCGTGCTCAGTTCTTTTCTATTAGCCTTCCTCAAACCCTGCATGAATCAAGGTACTGTTATCCTGTTTTATAGTGAAGAAATTGAAGCACAAAGGCTAAGTAAGTAGTCTAAAATAATGTCAGTCAGCATTCAAATCTAGGTGGTCCTAGCTCCAAAGCTCATATGATTAATTGCTACACTGTACTGTCCCCCTGGAAAAGTTGAACACAGCTGGATTTTTTCCACCTCCATCTGAACTCTGAAAGCACATGGAATTTTGAGAGGAACTATTTACTATTTATAGTTTATCTCTGGGTTCAGTATATTAATCTCTTGATTAATATTAAGGTCAAATAACTTTCAAGGATGTACATGTTTTAGTTTTGAGAATATACCCATGAACTTAAGAAAAAAAGTTCTTGCCATTTGGCTCTGCTGAGCTAAAAAGACCTATATGAACACACTTCTATAGTGATTGTCTTTTTTTTTCTAGGAGGATATCATGAAGAATATCTTTATCCTTCAGGTCAGTGAGATCTAGATGTAATCTGACATTTATCATTGTTTATAGAATTTCAAACAATAAAATAATGCTCATTTTCACTTTACTTTGGCTATATCCTCTAGAACCAGACTATGACACTTCAGGGGTATATAGCACAACTGCATCTACGGCAAACTTGGTAGGTACTTAACAGTAACACACTGTTGGCTCCTATTATGTATTAGGTCACTGTTCTAAGAATTATACGCATAAATTTATTTAAGTCAGAACAACCCTAATGAGGCAATTACTATTGTTCCCATTGTGTAGTTGAAATTGAAATGCTGAGATTAAGTAACTCATCCGAGATCATGCCCCTTTCGTAAAATTTATCTATTTATAGATATCCCTAATATCAGTTGGTATGAGAGAATATTCTAACACTGGCAGTAATAATCTTTTAGAGGATTTTTATTAAGATTTTTGGTTCTGTCAGAATGAGCCATAACTCTCACTTAATGTAACAAAATTTATCGGTTATGCCATATGCCCAGTGGAAGCCTATAGGAGAGCTTACTTAGGAACTCAGTCTTCTGGAAGCTCTGTCCATGGTTGCCAAGGTAGAAAATAAAAGGTGGTAAATGGTACACTGACTCTTTAGCTTCCACTGGAGATGACACATATCACTTTCTTTTCCATTTCATTGGCCAGAGCAGGTTCCATCAAAGAACCTAACTTTTCTGTGCTGGGAAGACAAAAACTTAGAAATATTTTGGCAACATTAAAACTTCAACATTCAACTTAATCTCCCCACCACAGGCAAAATGTACTGACTTTTATCCCAAAGGAGGCAACCTAAAAGTCCCATTCAATGTAATCAAAATCAAATCCTAGTATTTATATATAACTTTTAGAACCCTTTACTGGGTCCAGACATGGCTCCTCTTGATCTTGTGGCTTAAAACCAAAAATACAAAGTTTTTTCCACCCCCAAATTTTACAGGGGTGGAGCAGAGGATGAAAAATTGCAGTAAAATTCCTTCTCAGAAGGGAGTAAAATGGAAGAAACACAATTACTGGCTTGTTGGAATTGTGAAATCTTTATAGGCATACATTATAAGGACCACCAAGCTATGCATGGGGGCTGTTCTCTGGTTTATTATTTTCTGGTGGTCTTTGATGAAGGCCCTTCCTTCCTTGGCTATACTTGAAGTTGGTAACTGAGTAGCTTTCTCAGTTTGCTGCTTACAGAAGATTGGAAGCTCAGGGATTGTTTTATTTCTCTTGGGTGGTTTTAGTTCTGGATCATGTTTTCTTTGGCTGTGAAATAAATAAATTAAAATAAATGAACTCAGATCCTTTGTTTGATTCCCTATTAGTTTCTTATACCAGTAGTCATATTGACAGTTCTTTTTCATAGATCCACTACTCATATTTGCTGTAATGTTTTGTTTTCTTATTTTGCGTTCTTTTTGCAAGTACCTTGAACTTACCAGCCTTAATTAGGACACTTTTCCTTGAGATATTTTGTCTAAGTGAGGATTTACCGGGTGTTATATCCTTAGTTGAGACCTCTTATTGCACTCGTATTTTTAGCAATGATTTGATTCATACTGTGAGGCTGTTTTAACTGGTTTTTCTCATTAAAAGCATTTATTTTAAGGTTGAAATGGTTGCCTCTTCAACCCTATCAGTCCCTGTATACAAGGACTTTCTTTTCATCCTTACCTATAAACTACTCTTTCCTACACATGGCTATCTGAAAAGACTTGGCTAAACTGCTGATTCTAGTCAGAACACTCTATTAGCATTAGGTTTTCTAAACCACTTTCCTTAATCATAATCTTCCAGGTTAGGTTTTTTTGTTACAGCAGCATCATATTTTTAGTTACCAGTTTCTTCTTTAGTTAAGCTAGGCTATGTTGCAGTTACAACCTACAAGTTCTCAGTGCCTTAACACAGAAGTTGTTCTGCTAATGTTATATATCCAGGGAAGTTGGTAGTAGGCCTCTCTCTGTTCATTGTAGTCACTCAAGGATCTGGGCTGATGAACACATATTTTCACAATTACATTAGCAATGTGAAAGATGAAGAAATTGAACATGGATTATTAACATTTATATTCATATTTCATTGGCCAAATAACTCAGATGAGCATACCTAACTTCATTTATTATAATTATGAGCATATATTTATTACATTTCTACACATATATCATGCTTTATGTTCACCCTCCCTCCTTCTATTCTCTCTCCTCCAAGTCCCTATATATCCTTCTATCCTCAGATCATCTTTTTTATTTTTTAAGTTTCCATATAAGGGAGAAAGCATGCAATATGTGCCTTTCTGCATTTGGCTTATTTTGTATAACATTATGCTGGAGCCAAGAAGGGCATTCCTACTGTGCCAGGAAAACTGGAACATTTGTGAAAAACTTGAGTACATTCTATTTTCTCCTCTTCTTTCTTCTTTTTCTTTTTTTTCTTTTTTTTTTTTTTTGGCAATACTACAATTTGAATTTAGGGGCTTTGTGCTTATTAGGCAGGCACTCTAAGGTTTGAGCCACACCTCCAACCCTATCAGTTTTTTTTTTTTTTCTTTTTGGCAGTACGAGGTTTGAACTCAAGACCTTGTGCTTGCTAAGCAGGCACTGTACCACTTGAGCCACACCACTATTTCTGTTTTCTAATTAGGATTACTTTTAACTTTGGCAGTTTTATATGTTAAATTTTGTTTGTTCAGGCAATACAACTTAAGAAGGAGATGAAAACTCTTGATAAATTCATTTCTCCTTTTTTCTTGTTCCTTTACTTTGTCTCTTTTAGAGAAAAAGTGTATTTTTCCTACCCCACCATTACTAGTCTCATATCACATGCTTTTTTATACTACCTCCTGATATAGCCATTCAAATAAAAATGTAAATAAAACCTCACTATTTCTTTATTTCTGGCCCTATAATTTATTAGACATTTTATTTCTGTCCCTATAATTTCACTTGTCACATGTTCCTTTTTGATATGCTTCACTCCCACCTCTCAGTCACCAAATCCATAGAAACATAAGTAATTTTTTCATAGTATTCTGAGGTGAGTATGCCAATATCAGACTTGAGTAAAGATTTCCAGTCTTAGAACCTTCTAAGAAACCATAATAATTTATTTCAGAACACTCTAAGAAACCATAAACATTTTTCTGCTTTTTATTTCCATGAGCAATATTAAACGAAATCCATCTCTAGTTTTTGTTTGTTTTTAAGCATTCACAAAGGACTTTCTGAGCCAGAGCAAATTTTTGCTGTTTTAGCAGGAGATTTGGTTATACTTAAACACAAACTTTGGAAATGTGCAGTATTAGGTCCATGTTAAGTGGGGCTCATTTTTTCACAGTGCAATCTCTCTTGTTTTTTCCTGTGATCACTTTCCCTCATTACTTCTGTGTTCCTAGTTGCCATGGCATTGTGTCATGCTTAATTCTGAGCCTTTTGAAATCATTTTTACTTTTTAAAAGACAGGTTGAGTGTGAGGAAAATAGTATTTGGGTTCTATTACCAACCTCTTAACACACTCCTGTCCCAAGCTCCATCTTCAGAGAGAAGGTGTTCATGTATCAAAATTATTGTTAGTCCTACTGTATTTAAATTTTTCAGGCAAGAAAGGTCACTGAGAAAGTGTTTAAATTTTAGTTTGTCTATAGTTGGATGTGATGAGGATCTCTGTAGATAGGTAACAGCAATGACCTAAATCAGGCACTAGAGCGATACCTTTAGGAGGCATTGTACTCAAAATAGTCACTTCAAACTTGAATGATTTCATTATAGATCACTTTCATTTAGTTTTAGATATTGAAACAAAGAAGGTAATTTACTGATGTGTTGTTCAGTTTCTTGATTTCCCTTTATTCAACTATATTTATGTATGTATTAAAGTCTCTTCAGGACCGAAGACCATGTTCTATGTCTCCTCAGGACACAGTTACCTCATACAACTATCCCCACAAGGTAAAGTACCAAGCAATCATAGTGATATGAACAGAGAAAAATGGGTTTTCTCTTTTCTTTGCCTTGATCAGAGTTACAATCAGCTATTTGTGTTCAAGTATTATTGTATCTTCTAGTACCTGGCACAATGATTAATAAATTTATTCAATAAATTGATTAAGCATCTACTGTGTTTCAGACAATGTTACATGTGTTAGCATTGAACTTATAGCTGATCTACTGTGAACCTCTTATATAATGAGTTAATAATAAATTACTTGTCAAGGTGATCTGATTTACTGAAAGTTAAATTTAAAGCTCTTCTTTAGAATGCATAGTTGACAGAAAAATGTAGTTGAAACCATAGAGTGAATAAGATTATTCTGGGAAAAAGAAGACATTGAGAAGAGCATCTAGAACAAAGCCTGTGGATCACCAAATTTTAAAAAAAGGAAAGAGAAGAAACAGTCATAGAAGTAGGAAAAGAAGGAGAGTGTAATATTATGGAAGCTCTGGAAAGAATATTTTAAGGAGTAGTCAAGTGTCATTTGCTACCAAGAGGTCAAGCAACATAAGGATTAACAAGAACATACTGGAATTTGTTGCCATGGAGTCCACTGGTGATTTTGAATGCAGTTTCAGAGGATCAGAATGGGAAGCAGCTACATTACCGTGGGTGGTAAGGAAATGAAGGCTGCCAATGAGGATAGTGTGTTCAAGAAGAACATAATACCATTTATCGATTATCTCCATTCACAGCCAAATACTGTATGTTGTAGTAAAATAGTCTGTTCTTTTAAGGAGTTGTGGTCTTACGAAGTCATGAAGTTACACAAAGTGCAATACACCTTTATGTGGGAAAATGTATACACATGAAAGATGAACATACATTACAGATTTCTGAAATAATATGCAGTAAACCCAGAGGTTATCTTTTTTGGGAGTTGGCAACAATATTCATGGAGGACACTGGTTTGAAGGAAACTTTGCATGTGTACAATTTGATACTTCATTTAAAAATTATATTAATGTATTACCTTTTCGGAAAAATAAAAGCTCTTAAAGTAATCCAGGATTGCCTAAAAGAAATAACCTTCCTACGTAGGGTATATGTAAAGATTGATTTCTCAGCATTTCAGTTATTAGCACAAATTATAATTTCTTGAAATTTAGGATCAGATAAGAAATTAATACTGTTTCGGAAACCAAACTTAAGAATTCTGAACTTTATTTCTCTTGTAGGTGATGGGAAATTCTACAACAATTGCAGTTTCCAGTGCCAGTCATGTTCCAGCTCCAGTCTTATCTAACTGTTCAGCAGCTAATCAAGCTAGTAGTACCTCATCAGTTTCCTCACAGAATTCTGTACAGCCTCTATTTGTATCTCCACCTATGCAAAGCAAGCCAGGTAATTTATTAGCAGTTGCTTATTTTGGAAGCCTCTCCTAATGATGAACATGAACATGTACATATTCTGGTGATCAGATAGGATTACTTTAATTTCTAGAATTAAGTTTGTTTAACTTACTTAATACTAGGTTGCTCTGTTATTGGGGAATCCATGAGATTTGAGAATTAGGACTTCAATTTTTTCTTATAAACTTGACTCTGATAAAATTTTGTGCCTGTCATTTTGCTACTCACTGAATAGTTAAAGGACTTGCTTCTAAAACTGAATTAAGTTTTATTATATAATAATTGACAGATGTTTCTTTATAGAATAAATTTTCTGAAAAGTTGTACTCCTATATAATGAATCATTGCCCTGATAATGTCATGATAAAGACTATTAGGCTCTAAAATTTAAGAGAGATGAGTTAAAATTCTGGTTTTACAACTTATTAATTGTGTAATTTTAAACAAGATATCATACCTTTCTTGTCTGTGAGCTTGGGAGTACTGATAGTACTAATTCATAAAGTAGTTGTGGAATTTTAATGAGCTAATGTAATTTAAAAGAGTCAGCAGAGTTCTGGAAAAGTGATGGCAACAACAACTTAGCTTTTCAGTGTAAGTCCCAATATAAAAATGGAATTATCAAAATAGAACTCATGGACAGCATTTGCAACAAAGCTAGGTGACATGATAGCTTCCTAAAACCCTTAATTTAAGCAGATAGAGAAAAACAACTATTCAAAAAACCTATATGATATCAAGGTATGTATGGGTGTGAGAAGACAGAAGTAGAGAAAATGTTGCCTTATGGACCAGGGAATAGAAGAACCCAAAAAGAGTTAATAAGAATCCACTGGAAAGTGGGCTGGCCAGTTTGGAAGCTGCATCTAAAACTGGGAAGGGATTTGATCAGTCTAACACTAACTGCATGAGGCACTTGACAGAAGGACTGAAAGGCTTAAAGCAGTTAAGCCACTATGAACTCTCAGAAGTGACCTGCCAGGACTCCCTTTTAGGATAGTGTTTCTTACTAAGGAAAAACTGCTGGAGTGGACTCAAAATTTGTCAGAATGGAGAAATGAGTGGATTGAGACTAAAATTGATGAGATCAGCACCAAGGAATTCTAGATAGCAATCATGTGTTTGAACACTACACAAAATCAGTAAGTGAGAGCTCTGTGAAGTTAGAAAAGCCACATGTACCCCACCTTATTCTAAACTCATGAAAAGTTATTTCATACAAAAGTAAACAGAAGTAAAACATTATGTTCAAATACTGTGTACAGACAGATATCTTAAGGAAAAAAAACCAAAATACCCATACAGATGGTGAAACCATGCAGAAATGTACCCACTGAGCAAAATTAAAGTCATCAAGCTAAAAACTGTATTTCAAAGTAAGGTAAAGACATTAATAAAATAATAAAAAAAATTGAAGAATAACAGAAGTCAGAATTAGAAAAAACATACGAGACAGAATTTAGAAAAGAAGGTCAAGACTTTAAAGAGCCTGGGCAAATATGTACAACAGATAATGCTTTAAGAGGAATAAGGATATAAAGGGGAATCTAAAATTGAAAAACATCAGCTAAAAATTTAAAGTGGCATGTTCAAGTTAGATAAAGGAGATACAATACTGATGATACTCCTTAAAGAAGAATAGAACAAATATGAAGAGGTTTAATTTTAAAAACTTCATTGAAATTTAATGGCTTTAAAATTTTTGAAACATACTGAAATGGCACCTTGCATACCTGAGAATATCCAGCATCAAGGTATTCTAATAAAATTACAGGACTTTAAAGAAAAAGGAAGTCCTTTGAGAATCTAGCTAAAAGAGCCTGTGAAATAAGAGAAAATTTACCTCCACAGCAGTGCTTTTATTCTAGAAAAAATGAAGTTGCATTAACTTGTGAACCAAAGATTTTGTATCCAGCCAAACTGATTTTCAATAAAGGGACAGCATGTAAGAATTTGAGAATATTATTCCCATGAGCCTTCCTGAAGAATTTGCTAGAGCTGTGCTGCAAAGCAAGGTAAACACTATATTTGAGTGCCACTACATTTGTGGCAATGTAAATTTCAATTGCCGTTAAATAAACTTTTAGTCATCAGTCACATTAGCCCCATGCCAAGTGCTCAAAGCCACATGTGGCTAGTAGTTACTGTCTTGAACAACACAGAATATTTGTACTAACACAATACTTGTGTTGAATGAGCTTTGAATTTTAGACTATCAAAAAAAGACATTAGCATAAGAAGTGAGTTAAGTATGAAATGCATAATTACCTGGAAAATTAAGACAAAATAATGGCCAGGAGGTTGAGAATATACTGTATAATACCCTTACGCTTGGACAAAGTAGATATAGCTATTTTTTTAAAAATGGGAAAATTGAGAATACATATGCAAAGCACTTTAATGCTCAATAATTACATCCGGTTCTTTTATCTAGATACTCAGATGATTATTCTGGGACTATACACTAAAACAAATGAGTAATTATGGGAAATTCTTAATTTTATCCTCTGTCCTTGTGGATCAGTACTTTCAGGATGGAACAAAGGTAATACAGACATATGAAAGAGGCTAAATAAAAGCTTTCATTGCCTCGAATTTGAATTGGAAATATCAATATGAACTTCAGGTATTTTATCTTTAAATATAAATGTATATTTTCTACATCTGTTCAGAAGCAATAAGTGTCCCTAGCACCCACTTTTTGAGGTCTTAAAATACCAATTATCATTTTGGAAAAAAATAGCTTTTAGAGAAATGGTGGATTACAGGTGTAAGCAGGCATTGTTCAAAATAAGCCTGGATAGTCTTGTCTTGATAGATAGCAAAGAAGCTATCAAAGAATTCTGGGATCGTGTCAGAAAGAATAGGGAGCTATCTTTTTTTTTTTTTTGGCAGTACTAGGGTTTGACCTCATGGGTTTGTAGGCACCCTACCACTTGAGCCACACCCCCAGTCCCTTTCTGCTTTAGTTATTTTTCAATACAAACTGCAGTCCTCCTGTCTATACCTCCTGCACAACTGTGATTATAGGTACATATCACCATGCCCTGTCTATTTGTTGAGATGGAGATCTCACTAACTGTTTTCCTGGCTGACCTCAAGCTACAATCCTCCTGATCTCTACTTTTCAAGTAGCTGCAATTATAGGCATGGGCCACCGGACCCAGCTATCAGGAGCTATCTTGAAAAGGTTTCCACTGACTAAACATGGAACAGATTGAGCCTCAACAATGATAGGGTAGGTCAGAGAATGACAAGTAAGTGAAATTTACAGGTTCATAAGGATATTTTAAAACTTAGTTATCTGAATAGGATGATAGGAAGCCAATTTGTTTTTTGTTAACTAGAAAATAAAGTGAAAGAATTAAGCTTTTATCCTATACCAATAGGTAACCAAACAGTAGATGGGGGAAATGTCTCTTTATAATAGTATTCTTAGTAGTTAGTAAAAAAAAAAAGTGACAGTATATAATCATTTTGAATTCCCTATTGGATGAATGGACGTTAATAGCTTTTAAAATTATGCTATAGTTTGTATCTGGAATGTCCCTCAAATGTTTACACATTGGATGGTGGTGGAAACGTTAAGGTGGTTCATAGAGGGTGGTCTTACGTCATTGGGGAAATGCCCTTAAAGGGAGAGTGGGACCCTGCCCCTTTCTCTTCTCTTTACTTCCAGCTACCATGAGATGAGCAGCTCCCTATGCCACATGCTCTCATAATGATATACTGCCTCCACCACAGGCCCAGAAAGTAATGGGGCCTCCAGATCAGGGACTGAATCTCTAAAAGTGTGAGCTAAAATAAATCATTTCTCTTTATAAGATGATTTTATCATGTATTTGTTATAGGAAGCTGACTAATACAGATTGCAATGACAGTCAGATACTTCTTATAGATGTGCCAAAGGAATCAGTCCTGAGTCTGAACCAGTACCCTAGATCAAGCTGCCTATTTGCAAGAAATACAGAACTTGTTAAACTATACCATGAGAATATAATCAGCCAAATCCATACTGTGGGAAGTTTGGCAGGTCAAAGAGCATAGGTTCTTCAAAAGAAAAACTTAGGAAATGAAAGAGATGGAAGAAGGACCAAAAAGTTAAAAGAGATTCAAAATATATCAAAATTTTAAAGATGGACAAGACTTAAAACTGTCTATGGATGTACATTAGGGTTAGAAAACTAAGGAGAAAACCACAAGGAAGTGATTACTGTTAAAGAGCAGTGGTTTATTACAATGACAGGGAAATAGCTGTGATTGAGAATGGAGCAAATGGAAATTTTTCTGGGGTAGCTGACAAAGTTTTCTTTCTTTTTTTATTTTTATTTTTTGTTGTACTAGAGTTTGAATTCCAGGGCCTTGTGCCTCTCTACCACTTGAGCCATGCCCCAGTCTAAAATATTGTAGCCTTGGGTTAGACAAAGATTTCTTCGGGGTTTTTGTTGTTGTTGCCCTGAGGGGAATTGAATTCAGAACCTTGTGCTTGCTAGGCAGGTGCTCTACAAGTTGAGCCACTTGGCCACCCAAAGTTTGATTTCTTGACCTGGATAGTGTTCATCTTAAAATAATTAATTGAGTCAAACATTAGAATTACTTTGTATCCGTTTTATTGCTTTATCCAGTGCTTGGAACAAGGCATGCAATAAATGTTTACAGTAGAAACTTTTAATTGGAAATGTCATTGTAGACCTTGGTTTTATTATTTTCAACTAATACAGGGAAAAACATCATCTGTCTCTTACAACAGAGTCTGGTCTTAAAAATATAAATAACAGGTGAATTAAGCATTGTAACGTTTTGTTTACATGGAATTATTGAAAGCTTATCCTTTTAATGTCACGTTTCTTTTTTTTTAAAAAAAAATGCTTGTGACCTTCATTTATTTTACTTTTTGTTCTTTGAATCACTTCTGAATCTCACCTGTAATTCTATTTCTCTATATTTGGCTGCCTTTTAGTTGACTGTGTTCATGTCAATCCCCTAGATGAAACAGGACAAGTTTCTCATTTTTTATTCACTTACATCTGTAGCAGGTCCCTCCCTTCCTCCTTTTAGTTACCGCTAACCTGCTTGGTAACTAGATATGATGACTGTCTTCACAACAAGTCTCCTCATAGGCATTAAATCCTGTCAAATTCAAACTCTTAAATTTGGTAAAGATTAGTATAAAAATTTATGATGAACAAAGTATAAATGTTAAATAAAGTCAGGATCTGTGGGACAAACCTAGGGTGACTTGAATAAGGATTCACTCTCAAGGGTCGTGAAAGTGCAGAATTGGATCTGTCTTTATTGGATCTTTTTGCATTAATTTTGGTGGGCCCTTAAATTTTGTACTGGAGTACCTCTTTGAGACTCCTTAGTCTTGCCCACCCACTGCTTTTTTATCTCTGGAGAAGCAGTGTCTTACTATACAGATTCATGTTTTCTTCTAAAATGTCCTGAAATAGACTGCAGCTACATGAACAGGGGGTAATACATTATGTTAATTTTCACTAATATTTTAGAAAATTTTATTTTCATTGTTCCCTGTGAGCCTATGGATCCCTTAAGTCAGAATGAGATGCTCTTGCATCCTTAGAGCTACTGGAAATTATAAAAGCTTTTTCTTAACAGGCTTATTATCGTACAATAAACCTGTCTTATTCACAGAAAAATATTACATACAGTTTTGACCAAGCATGAAAAAAATTGATAAAAAATCAAAAGAAATTTCAAAAACAAAAAATTTGAATTCCTGTATGTACATTACATAGCTGAGTTGATATAGAGAGGTTCTCAATGTGTCCCACATTATCATCAGTTGTGTTTAAATCATTGTGCAATCTGCTGAGTGTTTCCCTGCCCTTAATTTTGTTGAACTATTTCTCCCAAAAGCAAATGGTGCCCCCAAAACAAGGTAAAATTATGATAATCTTCCCAAGCCAAAAAGTATATATAATGTGCTTAAGTGATAATGTTAAAATTTTAAATTTGTTGAAAGGCTGCATATTTTTAGTATTGGGTGGTGGTATGGGAAAAATAAATCAAGCATCTACAATATTTGCAGTAAAGAGCATGAACTAAGATCTAGCTTTTGGTAAGCAGTATTAATGTGTACAACAATAATTTTGTGGCAGGATTGTAGCCTACTCCATGTCGTTCCAAATTATGAATGCTCACACCTACTGTACATACGGTATAGGTAAATTTGAGTAATTTAAAGAGTACTGAATGCTATGCATCTTGACCATTCATGGTTTTTCTCAGTGGTGGTCTCCTTGGGACCATATACCTACAGATACCAAGCATCATCTTTATCATACATTTATAAGGATTGTGAGCTTAGTTATGAATAACCTTCATACTTCTTCTACACTGATTCTCTCAGGCCTATGATTATTTAGCTATCTCTATGTCTACTACCTAGTGATCATAATCACATCCTGTGTCTTCAACTCCATTCACTTTTATAAAAATGTGATTTGTTTTGGAGTTCTAGTTTTAAAGAAATAAGAGCAGTGCTTTGTTAGAAAAGCTAGTTTATAAAACAGTCTATAAATATAGTGTATTGGAGGATGTTCTGAAAATTGAGTTCTTCTAAAGCTGTAAAAATAGACATTTCTTTTGCATTTTGAAAGTATTGGAGTTTGAACTCAGGGCCTCACTTGCTAGACAGGTGTTGTACCCACTTCACCCATGCCCCCAGCCCCCTGCCTTTTCCCTTTATTTTTTAAGTAAGGTCTTACATTTTTGTCTGGGGCTGACCTTAGATCACATTCCTCCTACCTACAGCCTCCCACGTACCTGAGACCCAAAGTGAATAGCACCATACCTGACTTATTTGCTGAGACAGGGTCTCACTAACTTTTTTTGCTAGGACTGGCCTCAAACCATGATCTTCCTAACCTCTACCGCCCAAGTAATAGGATTACAAGCATGAACCACTGCTTCTTAAAATAGGGATTTCTGAATGTGTGTCAAAATTCCAAAACGCTCAAGTAAAAATTTAAAATTTGCTGTTTAATTTACATCCAGTAAGACTCAGTTTTGGGGCCCAGTTCTGAGAGTCTTGAAAATGCATTAAGTTGCGTAACTACCACACAATCAAGAGAATTGTTTTATCGTATCCCAAAAGTCATTCATCACATTTTGGAACATCATGTTAAGTGAAGTAAGCCAGGCTCAAAGTCAAAGGTTGCATCTTTTCTCTCATATGTGGAAGCTAGACCTATAAGGTAAGTGTACATGTAAACACATATATGACCACATATGTGTGTGTGTATATATATATACACACACACACACACACACACAAAACACAAAACCCCACAAACCCATATATATATGGGTTTGACTGAGGGAACTACAGGAGATGGGAGAGGGAAAGAAAATGTTAAGAGAATTAAAAATACTGAAGCATTTCATCTATATATGAATAAAATATAACAATGCATTGTAAGCTGTTGAATAATAGGGGAGCACGGTGATAAAGAGTAAGCAATGGAAGGGGTAATCTGATTAAAGCAGAATATATACATGCCTGAAATTCCGAGGCAAAACCCCCATGGACTATCAGTATACACTTAAAAAAGTGAAGGACAGGAGGGTGAAACAAGTCTTTATCAGGGGTGGGTACTAGTGGGAGGTGGGGAGGGCATAAGAAAAGGGTGAATGAGGGTTTATTTTGTACTTGTAAGTGAAAATAGAAGAATGAAACCTGTTGAAATTGATCTAAGAAGAGGGGAGGGAGAATGATTGAGGGCATAAATCTAAGATATATTGTAAGCACATATGTAAATATCACAGTGTATCTCCCTGTACAACTATTATACAGCTTAAAAAACTAGGAGGAAAAAACAAAAATGGGATCACTATAACAGAGATCTCCTATTAACCTGTAACCATATAAAAGGTATAAATGAATATATTGTTAGTATTTGTCAGTAAATGTGAACAGTATGAATTACCTCTTGCTAAATTACCACAATACAAATCTAGCTTATGTGGACTGTTCCTGTACTAAATTCAGAAGCCAGACATGGTGGCTCATACCTATAATTACAGCACTGAGTCAAGAGGATAGAGAGTTCAAGGCCAGCCATAGCAAGTAACATCTCAAACAAAACCAAAACACAAAAACCTATATTAAACTCAGTTGTGTTCAATCTCTGAATTTAGTCCTTTATCAAATGATGAGATGAAACTTTCTGTGCTTCCTGTAGTTTAAATAATAGCACAATTGACATGGTGTTGAAATTTGATACTTTATAAATTGGCTAAAATGATTCAGTTAAACTTGAAGGTTATATCATTTGTCAGATATTGAACTGGTTTAACTGGCATATTACATGTGTGTTTACACTTTTGCTAGGTTGGAGCCACATCGTTTCATTTATCATGGTAGAGGATTAATGTTTATACAATTATATTTCAATTTCATGTCAAAACCTAAAACTCCCAAATGAGTACTGTTCTAAAACTATAATAACAGGTATAGAGAGTTAAAAAGATAAACTGTTGTAGCTAGCCTCTTGTGTTTTAGATTGTTTGAAAGCAGGTTGATAGAGTAAGTAATAGGGCTAATCTGATTAAAGTGCATTATATACTTGTGCGAAATACCAAGGCAAAACCCCCTTGAACAATCAATATACACTAAAAAATGAAGGACAGGAAGATAAGTCTTTTCCGGGGAGTGGGTACCAGTGGGGGGTGGTAAACAGGGTGAAGAAGGGTGTCATTGTACTTTGTATATGTGTATGAAAATAAAACAATGAAACCTGATGAAATTGTTCTAAGAGGAAGAGGGAGGATGAGGAAGACTGGATGGGTGAATTTAATTAAGATACATTATAAGCACATATGTAAATGTCACAGTGAAATCCCTCCCTGTACAACTAATATATCCTCATAAAAGGGAGCTGTTGTTTAGAGTTCCCTGTATTTCTCAGATGCTACCAGAAGATCTTCAGCAGTTGCTGAAATCTGTAATCAGTCCAGTTTAGTCTCTGTTTCCTTCTGTATCTTATAATTTGATAATATAGATTCCTGAAAACATCTTGAAATTCATACTGGGCATTAAGCTAAGTATCCTGTTTTTAAGTTAGAGTTAAGAGTTCTTTGATCATACTGGGCACACACAAGCAGTAAGATGAGCTACTGCTTATTAAGTGTTACAGTTGTGCATTGTTACTTTATGTTTTTGTTTGTTAGTGATGGCTTCACCATCCTATCCATACCACTCTGCTCCTATTCCTGCTGCTGTAGCATCTCTGCCGCCACCACCACCACCACCTCCTCTTCCTCCTCCACCACATCATGAGGTAGGAGAGGCTTCAAACCTACCACCACCACCTCCACCTTATTCCTGTGACCCAAGTGGCAGCGATTTGCCTCAAGGTAAGTATATTTTGAGACTTGTTGCCCCTCAGTTGGGCAGTATTGTACAAAAGAGAATCATAATTAAGAGTTGTTTGTGGTATGCTTAGTTTCTGGCTATAACATTCTCTTGTTTTTTGAAGCTATTGCTTTATTTTTAGTTTTTTCCAGATCCTAAGGTGGTCACCAAGATTTTTTCCAACTCCATTCTGTTGTTTTTCCCTACCATAAAACTTCATTATTATGTATATGTAGTTGATTCCTAAACTTAACTAGTCTTGATCTTGGAAGTTACTTGTCTCTAGGTACTTGCTATACATTTTCACTTAGCTTTTAAACTCTTATTTCAAGCTTAAAATGTCTGTAATGAAATTCCTTATCTTTGTCTTCCGTCTTTTCTCCAGGCCACACACAAAACATTGAATCTTCTTGGTTTTATATTTTGTTAATATTTTGTTATTTTTCCACCTAATTTACTCAATATCTAAACCCCGATCTCTTTACTTTCTCCCCTCCATTACCTACTTTTGCTGAAGGTATACTCACTCATCACATCATGCTGATTCTGCATTTTCCAGCATTTTATTAGGAAAATAGACATACATCAATGTTGAATTTTACAATGAATAGTCAAATGTCAACCACTGAGATGATAGCATTAAAGTTTAGCTATACTTTATCACATGTTTATTCATCTTCCCCTCCAGCCATGTCTGTGTCCAATAATCCCTGGTTTTGGTGTATTCAAAAATAAACTGTAAACATGAATAGCATTCCCCAGAATGGACAAAGAAAATGTGTATGTGTAAACAATGGAATGTTATTTATCCATAAAAAATGAATTCCTGTCATCTTGTGGCAACATGGATGAGCCTGGAGAACATTATGTTAAATGAAATAAACTAGACACGTAAAGACAAATGCCACACAATCTTATTCATTTGTGGAATCTAAACAAGGTGATCTTATAGAAAGGTAGTTACTAAAGGCTGGGAAGGATTGGTCAATAGGTACAAAATTACAGATATGAGGCATGTTCTGTTTTATTTGCACTGTAGGGTGACTATTGCTAACTATTTTGTATATTTTTAAATAAGTAAAAGATAGTATTTTGAATGTTTGCACCACAAAGCAGTGATCAATGTTTGTGGTGATAAATATGCTTAAAAGCCTGATTTCATCATTATACAGTATATATCATGCTGTAATCCATAATATCTGCAATTATTATGTGTCAAGTAAAAAAATAAAACGTAAAATCTTCTGCATACCTGTTGTGAACCACGGTTCAGTAATTTAGTTTCTTCTTTTCATGTAGAGTATACATACAAAGAAATGCACGAAATTTCAATGAACACTGAGTTTTAACACAAATCCCTATCAAGGTATAAAACATTACCATTATCTCACAAAGTTTTCTTATGCCCCTTCCCAGTCTTTTTATGGGTTCATACCCATTTCTCACACAGATAGCCACTGTTCTGCTGTTTTTCTATCTTAGATTAATTTTACTTGTTTGAGAATTCCATATAAATGGAATCAGTATAGTGTGTACTCTTCATAGAAACTGGGCACAAACGTGTTTGAGATTCATCCATGTTGTTACATTATATTAGTGGTACATTTGCTTATGTTGCTGATTACTGTTTCATTGTATGAGTATTCCACAGTTTGTCCATTCTCCTTATGATAGACTTCTATTTCCAGTTTGGGGCTATCATAAATAAAGGTGCTATGAAAATTCTTGCAAACGTGTTTGTGAATATATATATATATATATATATATATATATATATATATATATATATATATATATATATATATATTTTTTTTTTTTTTTATTTACCTTGAGCAAAAACCTAGCAGTAGGATTGCTGAGTCAGAGAGAGGTGTATGTTTAACTTTTATATGAAACTGCCAAACATTTTTTCCAAAGTTGTAACATTTTGCATTACCACAAGCATGGTATGAACATTTCAGTTGTTTCATCCTCACCAACACTTAGTGTTGTCGTTGTCTTTGATTTTAGCCATTTTGATGACCAGTGATTGGGCACTTCAAAATGATTTTGTGGATTGGTTTTCTGTTCATAGTAGAATTGAGAAAGTTAAGATTTTTCCATAAGCTACCTACCCTTACATATGCATAGCCTCTCATTATCAATATCCCTCATCAGAGTGATACTTTTGTTATAATTGATGAACCTACAGTGCTCATTATTGACCAAGGACCATAGTTAATTGATATTGTACATTTCATGGGTTTGGACAAATATAAAATGATATGTGTCCTCCAGTGTAGTAGTATACAAATATTTTCACACCCCTAAAAGTCCCCTGTACTCCATGCATTCACACCACCTTCCTCCAGCCTCTGGAAATTAAAGATCTTTTCACTAGCTCCGTAAGTTTTGATTTTTTTTTCTCAAATGCCAGATAGTTGTGATCATATAGAATATAGCCCTTTCACATTGGCTTCTCTCACTTAGTGATATAATTTAGGATACCTCCATGACTTTTATGGTTTGTTAACTCATTTCTTTAGAACCTTAGATGGTAATTGTCTGGATCTACCCCAGGTTATATATCCATTCATATTCTGAAGGACAACGTAATTGCTTCCAGCTTTGGGCAAGTATGAGTAAAACTGCTGTAAGCATCCAAGTACAAGTTTTTGTATGGAAATATATTTTCAACTCATTTGGGTAATTATCAAGGATGATGATTTCTGGGTCTAAGAGTAAGAATATGTTCCCTTATGACATATGATGAGCATCTTTTTATACACATTTATCATGTGTATGTCTTCTTTGATAAGGTATCTGTTAAGGTCTTTGGCTCATATTTAAATTTGGTTGTTTTCTTATTGTGAGTTTTAAGAGTTTTGTGCATTTTGGATAACAAAGGTTATCAGATAATCTCTTCTGCACATACTTTCTCCCAGTCTGTGGTTTTGTCTTTTCTTTCATTTTGATGGCTTCTTTTGCAAAAGAATATCTTAATATTTTTTATTGTTGTGCTGGGTGGGGTATATTGTAGCATCTACAGACGTTCTTACAATATGTCAAATATATCATACTTGAATTTACCCCTTCCACCTCTTTCCTTTATCCCTCCCTCTCTCATTCCTGTAATAGCTTCAACAGGCATCATTTTTGCATTTACATACATGTGTACACAGTATTTGCACCATAGTCACCCTCTTAAACCCTTTCCCTGCCACCAACCCCCTACCCCCACGCAGGACATGTTCTGCCCTTCTATTTTCCAATTTTGTAGAATTAAAAAAGAGAAAAATGGTATTTTTGCTTGTTACAGATAGCTAAACAGGGAGTGTCCTTGTGATGTTTCCATGTATATATGTATTATAACCCCAACCCCAGCTGGTTCATCTCCTCTGTTTTTCTTCATTCTATCTTAGTCCCTTTCCTATACTGTTTTCAGCCAGTTTAAAAATTCTATATTCATTGTTGTTGTATGGAGAGTACATCAACCATATTCACCCTACCCAAATCATATGTGACCTTCCTTTATTTTTTTAAATCTTATTTTATCGTTTTTTTTACATTTACTTACATATGTATACATTATTTGGGCCACTCCCCACCCCACCTCTGGGCAGAACCTGTTCTCCCCTCTTGTTCTCTGATTTTATAGGAAAAAAAAACCATAAAACATAATAAGAAAAACACAGTGTTTTGTTAGTTTGTGATAAAGATAGCTATATAGGGAGATTCCTTGTGTTGTTTCCATGTGTATATATATATATTACAACCCAAATTGATTCATCTCTATCAAACCTCTTCACTGCTCCCTAGTTCCCTAACCATAGTAGCCTCAGCCAGTCTAAGATTACTATATGTCTTCATATATAGTGAGCGCATCAAACACATTCAAGTTTCTTGTTTCCTTCCCTTGCCTTACCCCTCCCGTGCGTGGTCTCCCCTTAGTGTGTGACCCCTGTCTAGTAATATCACTGCATTTGTTTTAGGTCTGTAGTCCACATATGAGGGAGAACATGCGATTTTTGGCCTTCTCAGCCTGCCTAACTTCGCTTAAGATGATTTCCAGTTCCATTTACCTGCAACTAACAAAATTTCATTCTTCTTTGTGGCATAAATACCACATTTTCTTAATCCACTTGTCAGTAGTAGGGCACCTTGACTGTTTCCATAGTTTGACTTTTGTGAATAGTGCTGCAATAAACATGGGTGTGCAGTTGCCTTTGTAGTAACCTGAGTCACATTCCTTTGAGAATATTCCTAGGAGTGGGATTGCTGGATCATATGGCAGATTTATTTTTAGTTTTTTAAGAAGCCCCCATATCGTTTTCCAGAGTGGTTGCACTAGCTTGCATTCCCACCAGCAGTGTGTGAGGGTTCTGTTCCCCCCTACATCCTCACCAACATTTGTTAGTGGTAGTGGTGTTGATGGTAACTATTCTAACAGGAGTGAGGTGGAATCCTAGTGTGGTTTTGATTTGCATTTCCTTAATGATGGTGAGCTTTTTTTATCTGTGTTTTGGCCATTTGGACTTCTTTGAAAAAGTTCTGTTTAGTTCATTTGCCTACTTCTTTATTGGTTCATTTTCTGGTTATGAATCCCTTGTCTGATGCATAGCTAGCAAATATTTTCTCCCACTCTGTGGGTGGTCTCTTCAATTTAGAGACCATTTCTTTTGTTGTGTAGAAGCTTTTTAATTTCATGTAGTCCCATTTGTCCATCCTTTCTCTTAGTTGCTGAGCTGCTTTGAGTTCTGAGGACGTCCTTGCCTATCCCTATTGCTTCCAGTGTATTCCCTGCTCTTTGCTGTACTAACTTCAAGGTTTCGAGTCTGATAGATTGAGGTCCTTAATCAACTTTGAGTTGATACTAGTACAAGGTGACAGGTATGGATCTAGTATCAGTTTTCTGCAGGCAGATAACCACTTTCCCCAGCAATATTTGTTGAACAGGCTGTCTTTTCTCCATTGCCTGTTTTTGGCTCCTTTGTCAAAAATTAGGTGGGAATAGCTGTGTGGATTCATATCCAGGTCCTCTATTCTGTTCCACTGGTCTTCATGTCTGTTTTTGTGCCAGTACTGTGCTGTTTTTATTGCTATTGCTTTGTAATACGGTTTAAAGTTGGGTATTGTGATATCTTGAGCATTGCTCTTTTTACTCAGTATTGCCTTGGTTATTTGAGGTTTTTTTGTGTTTCCAAATGAACTTCATGGTAGATTGTTCAATCTGTGATGAACATCATTAGGATTTAATTGTGTTGAAAATGTTGGTTGCTTTTGGTAGTATAGCCATTTTTACTGTATTGACTCTGCCAATCCATGTGCATGGGAGATCTTTCCACCTTCTGTATTCTTCCTCAATCTCTTTCTTCAATAGCTTGTAGTTCTTGTAAAAGTTATTTACATCCTTAGTAAGTTTATTCCTAATGACTTCCCTTTAGTGTGACCTGTTTTTCACAATATTGCTGTATTTGTGTTAGGTCTGTAGTCCACATATGAGAGACAACATCAGCATTTGGCCTTCTGAACCTGGCTAACTTCAGTTACGATAATATTCTCCAGTTCCATCCATTTACCTGCAAAATGATAAAATTTCATTCTTCTTTGTGGCTGAATAAAATTCCATTGTACATAAACACCACATTTTCTTAATACATTTGTCAATAGTGGGGCATCTTGGCTCTTTCCATAGCTTGGCTATTGTGAATACTGCTTCAATAAAAGAAACATTTTTAATGAAGTCTATTTTTGTCAGTTATTTCTTTCATAGGTTGTGTCAGTGGTGTTGTAGCTAAAAAGTTATCACTAAACCAAGGCTGTTTAGACTTTCTTCTATTTAAGGTGTTTTATAGTGCTATGTTTTTTATATTTACCTTCTTTCTGCTCTTCTCATATTTCTTAACTTGAGCATTAGGCTTTATACTCTGTTTCCTCATAATAGTCAAATAAAAGCTTATGCTTTGAAATGGTAAATATATTTGCATAGGGAGACTACAGCTTAAGAAATGTGTTTCTGAGAATTTATCTGTTCATGTAACTGAGGTTATATTATCTTATAAATAAGAATATTAAGTGGATTCCAGGCCAATCAGTGAAAATAAATTTGGTGATACAATTAGAATGCTCAGAGCAGGGCTGAAGCTGTAGCTCAGTGGTACAGCTCATATTAGCATGTTGAAGGCCCTAGGATCAATCTCCAGCAACACAAAAAAAGTAAGAATGTTAAGATTGCTCCCTCTTTCCCAATGTATGTGGTTTTTGTTCATTTATGAAATATTATATTAAATTTCTATAATGTCTGGAGAGATTTTACCACCTTAGGGTATAACTAATGAGAACTTCTCTTTGAAGTTCTAGTGGTAGTACATTAGTCATGATAAATAAAAACAGGATGAATTGTTTAATGTGCTGGTTGTTTGAGCATGCATCACTGATCTCAGTACTAGTGAGCATTATTTTGTGCTGTACAGTAGTGCTAGTAACTAAGGGAAAAAGTGGTTACTTATATTTTTTTTCTATACTGAGATTTGAACTCAGGGCCTCACACTTGCTAGTCAGTTGCTCTACCACTTGAGCCACCACCAGCCCCAAAAATGTTACTTACATAGTAGAGTTGTAGTAAAATTTTATTTTGGAGATAAGGAAGAAAATGACTAAGTTATTCATAGAATGTCATCCCTGTAGCATCTGCTTAATACTAAGAATAGAAATAAAAATTTGTATTTTGTGATTTAACCTTAGATAAAGAAGTGTTCATTTTCTATAAACTACAATTGAGAGTGGTCTTAATATGGGAAAACTACATTAATATCTAATGCTTAGAAAAGGTTTTAAATGGTAGCTCTAATTGCTTATGTCAGTATATCACTAAATATTTTTTACTTTTAGATACAAAAGTTTTGCAGTACTATTTCAATCTGGGATTGCAGGTAAGACTCATACTAAAATTGCTTTGATAAACTACATTCAAAACATCTGTTTTTGAAAAATCAGACCCTTGACCTTTAAAAACCAAGTATACTGTGAGGGCCTAAAAATTGTATTTGTCTTTCTAAGAGGTCTCTAAAGTTGATATAGGTCAGTTTTTTATTAGCCTCCCAGGGGTTCAGTTTCTCTTATTATAAAACAGTTATTAAATTGAGAAGAGTGGGAATTGGATTCTAAGCACATTAGCATATATTAGATTAGCCTTCATATTTTCAAACATTATATACCAGCCCTTCCCTGTGTGACTATTTTGTGATTATTTCTTCATTTTAAATGAAAAGTAATCACACTAAGTCAAAGATATTTAAGTATCTGTATTTTAAAAACATTCATATGTTCAACTCTCCTGAGTTGTAGAGGTCTGGATACTAACAAATATCTTGATATCACTGAAAGATATTTCTGGCTTGACATGAGAGTTCTATTATTCTTACAGGGATCATCTTTCCTGAAACACATTTGACTTCTGATATAACAAAATGGCATACTTACTGAAAAAGCAATGATGCATTTTAGGATTTGACAGTTAATAATAATCTGTGTAATCTCCTGGATAATTTTCAGATAGTTCATATTCCCTTACAGTTTCCCTAAAACCTTAAACTTGTCTTCCCCAAATAGTACACCTCTATAAATTAAGAATATTGGGGTATGTTTTTGTTGTCTGAGACTGTTTTTTCCTAAGTTAGTTTTAAGAATTGATAAATTACTTGCCCCCTCAATTACATTAGTTTTTTTTTAGTTACATGTGGAAATTTTGTTTTACAGTCCACTAGACTAAAGCATTTAAAAATACTCTTCTAGCCAGTAGAGCATGCCTATATTCCTAGCTATTCAGGAAGCTGAGGAGGGAGGATCACTTGAGCCCAGCAGTTCAAAAGTAGTTTGGGCAATACAGTGAGATCTCATCTCAAGAAAAATGTCCTCCATTTTTTTACATCATAGGAACATCAGGAAATGGGTAATAGATATTTTAATAATTTTTCATATTAAAAGTGTCCATTTTAATATATTTGGGAAATGGTAAGGTATAAAGAAAACCAAAATTTCCTGTATAACTAACTGTACATTTTTTGATACATTTCCTTGGAGTTTTCTAATTTTTACTTGTTACAAAATATTGATTATGCGATATAATTTTCTAATCATTTAACTTAATAGCAGTATCTTTTTCTTTAAATCTGAACAGCATGATTTTTTTGCCTGTGTTGTAGTCCATCATGGATAAATAAAAATTTATTCACCCAGTTCCCTATCGTTGAATACTGAGTTGTTCAGTGTTTTCTGCTTTTTAAAATGATGCTAGAAATGGCATTTTGTACAGGTATTTGTGTGTATCTTTGATTTCCTTAGCATGCTTTTCTAAACAAATGGTCTAGGTTTGAATATGAGAGACCTATGCTACGAAATATCTTAAACTTTTAATAGAGACTAAACTTTCTAAATGTCAAATCTTATAATACCTGGAAATTAAAGCTCATTTTTTAAAGTGAGGAATTATGCTACTTTAAAAATACTGAGGCGAGGCACAGTGACTCAAGCCTGTTATTCCAGAGGCAGAGATCTGGAAGATAGTAGTTCAAGGTGAGCCCAGGCAAAAAGTTTGAGACCCCATCTCAGCCAATGGCTGGGCATGGTAGTATGCACCCATCATCTCACCTACATGAAGAAGCCCAAATACGAGGATTTCAGTCCAGGCTGGCCCAGACGTAAAGGGAGGCCCTAATCTCAGAGAAATAGCTAAAGCAAAAAAGGGTGGCATCATGGCTCAAGTGTGTGCCTAGTAATGCTAGTGTGAGGCCCTGACTTCAAGCCCCAGTATTGCCAAAAACCACAAAAGAACAGGGAATAATCAGTTTTTCTGGTAGTTTTTTTTTGCTATTATTGCCCTTTCTTGTTCTAGTGCTATCACCACAACTACTGGCACTCTATGGTCTATGTGCCACATATGCAGCAGCAGCAGCAGCAGCAGCAGCAGCAACTTCATGTAGAGAATTATCCAGTCTATACTGAGTCACCTCTGGTAGACCAAACTGTTCCTCACTTGTACAGTGACGGAGGGAGAGCAGATGGCACACAGGCAGAAGCACCAACAAATGGTGAGTATGTAATGAGATTCCCAGCAAGAAAGACAATTGGATTTTATTGTGTATAATTTAATTATAGCCTTCAGATGTTTTGTTATATCTATGTACTTAGACTATCAGTTTTGAAAGCATAATATGTGGACCCCAAGTGAAAGTTTTTGTGTGGAAATATATTTTCAACTTTCTTGGGTAAATAAATATCAAGGATGATGATTGTTGGGTCTAAAAGTAGGAATATGGGTAGCTTTGTAAGAAACTGCCAAACTGTCCTTCAAAGTGGCTATAATGCTGTTTTCATTCCAAACAGCAGTGAATGAGAGCTCCTGTTGCTCCATGTCCTTGCCAGCATTTAACAGTGTTCTGGATTTTGGCCATTCTAATAGGTGTGGAATGATATCTCATTGTTTTAATTTTCATTTCCCTTATGACATATGATGAGCATCTTTTTATACACATATTTATCATGTGTATGTCTTCTTTGGTAAGATATATGTTAATATCTAAAGTGCTTCTGTTGTAGTTGCTGTTGTCTTTATTATAGTTAATGATATATTTACTACCTGCAAGAATATCCATTTATGTTATAGTGCATTTTTTGTAACAAAGTTTACTATATCTGTTCTTTGTTTCAGATACTTTTCCAAATGCTGACCCTGCATCTGTCCCTCATGGAGCAGTTTATTTTCCAATAATGTCAGATCTCTATGGGCAGCCACCTTTTCCAGGTTTTGATTCTTGCCTTCCTGTCATGCCAGATTATCCTTATGTTGCCACCTGGCATCCAGTTGGTGGAACATATGGTGGTTCTTCTCAAATTCATGGTGCTACAAATCCTGGCCCACTTGGCTATATGGGTTCACCTCACTCAGCTTCTCATTACTTACCTCAGAATATGTAAGATTCAGCATTATGATGTATTCTTACACTGCCATTTTATTACTATTTTGGTTTTTTAAAAGTGTTTTATGTTACTGTTTAAGTGGTTTAGATGGTCAGAATGGTTACTGTTGCATCTGTCTTTAAGTTTATTTTTGATTTAAAATATTCCTTTAAAATAAAGGAATATTACTTTGAATTGTGAATAAGGAAATTGAGATGGATGTACAACTAGCCACATAGTGTATTCAGCTATTTTCCTGTCAGCTTGTCAACATTGTATTGGGTGATGATGCCAATTGACAAAAGAAATAAATCATATGAACTGTTTCCTTGGTTCAGAAATCATACTTTATATTAAACTGCTCAAAATTGAAATAATATCCACTTTTCTAGAAAGTAAAACAAAACCGTGAGCCTTTGCTTCTAGGTACTCACTTAATATTAAATGAGAGTTCTTCAGGTTTCTTAAGAATTGTCTGAACTGAGTTGTGTTCTGTGATATTAATCAGTTTTGAAGGCACATGGTGCTCTACTTTAGATTTACCTCATATGCTGTTGTTTAATACTGGATTTATGTAACTGTTTTACTACACAGTATTGAATTGGTGTCCTTTGCACAGTTATCAGTAAATAAAAACTAGCATTTAAAATTGCCAAAAATGAGTAGGACTTTCTTTTCTTCATTTTCATGGCAGCAAAGAGTATACCAGACATTTAATTTTTTCAACATGTTTTCCCTGGCATTTTGGTTGCAAAAGAATATAAACTTAAACTGGTGGGGAGTGTTTGCAGGGCTACTTGAAATGTTTTTGAATCTTGGGTTATTGTAATGCGTACTATCATGTCTGGTTATTTTCTCCTGAGAATGTGCCTTTCTTAGGTTGTGTTTCTGTTGTGCTTAAAAAATCTGTAACTCCCTTATGGAACTTTCATGTATACCTGATTTTTCATTGTCCTATATGTCTATAGTTGTCAGATCTTGCAATTTTTGTTTTTAGACTTGCCTTTGACTTTCTGTGAGACATTATTTCAGCAGCCCTTTCTGCCTTCTGACTTTCATCTCTCCAAAGACCACAAGATCAGTTCTCTTCTGAGGACTGATTATTCACTGAACACACAAGTATGAAACATGTTCTTAAACCACACCTGTTTAAGAATAATATCTTCTACCCTTTCACTCTTGCAGCTACACTCTAGGCAAAAAGTACCACTTGAGAAACTGGGGCTTGAGGTGCTTGAACAGTACTGAGTGGAAACCATTGCAAAGGAGATAATTTGTCTTCAATCTCTTATTATCATGATTGATATTAATGAGTCCCAAATAAACCAGTAAACTAGTTAAAGGGTTCTGCTTCATAATTGACACAATACTAATTGGGCTTTTTTGTTTTTGTATCTGTGCAGTACAAGTTTGTATCTTACTAGAAAGCCATGATTTACGTTTGATATCTGACAACTTCAGTAAAGAAAGATGATAGCATACTAATCTTTACAACAGCTAAACTGTATATTAATATTTCAGCTTCTTATCTAACCTTCTGGGGTCTCAATTTCTGCAACCTACGATTTGTTTTGCATAAAGGTTTTAGTCAAGCTTATAATATGGAACAGCCTCCCCCCAACATTTTTTTTGTGGTACTGGAGTTTGAACTGAGGGCCTACACCTTGAGCCACTCCACCAGCCCTTTTTCGTGATGGATTTTTTTCAAGATACAGTCTATAAAGCTATTTTGCCTGGGCTGGGTTCAAACTGCAATCCTCCTGATCTCTGCCTCCTGAGTAGCTAGGATTACAGTCGTGAGCCACTGGCACCCAGCTCCCCCAACGTTTTTTGACCATGCTAGCATTTCTGAAGTATACATAAGTCATAGCAAGTAATTTCCTGTCGGCAGTTCACTAAGGAACTTCTAAGGGGTGTGCTAGAAGGTATTAGTTTATCTTGAGAATGTGGATCTTTGGTTAGTTTTGAGACAAGCACGTCTGCCTCAGGTTTCCAGTTTGTTTTTATTTCAATCATGTAGGTTGCTGCCTTGCCTTAAGTTCCATTACCAATTGATGCAGTTAATTAGATGATAGTTATCTTTAAAAATCTGAAATCAATGTGTGTAACCAGATTAACTTAATTCTTTCATAATGAAATCTATATATAGTGGTTAGATCATGCAACTATGAATCTTTTTGTTTATGTATTAAAATCAGTCTTCTCTAAGTAGTAATAAAAGAGTGAGCCCTGGCATGCTTGTTGATGGGGTGAGATGAAAGTAACCTGCTAAAGAAGTCTGCAATGGTCTTTGGAGACTGCTTCCACATAAAAAGCAACTGGCTCTTCTAGTAATTAAAAAACCAGAAGACCATGTTTTTCATCAGCCTGTAGCAAAAACAGCACAGTACTTCTTTTTACATATTACCTCTTTAGTTGTCCCCGACACTATAAAAGATAGCCGTCTTCCCTCTACTAAATTTCATCCATTTAGAATTATTAGGGGAAGGAGATAAAAAAAAAACACCGTGGTTTGTTTGGAACCCCTTACCTGCCCTCCTTCCTGATATAAATCTGGTTATGCTAAAGATAGAAAACTGGATAATTTCCATAGCAAGGGAAAGAATTAGAATTCGCTTTATGCTGTATTATATGTATTCTCAAAACTAATTGTGACCTTGTGTTAATTAAGAGTAGATGAAAATACTGAGTCTATTTTGCTGTTGAAATTCAAGACCTGTGAATTTAAAACATTTTCATTTCCTTGGAGTCTGTAATCAAAGCATAACCTTTTCATTGTATGTGGAAATAAGAATATAAATAAATCATGCTTCTTTAAAAAAAAACACAATTTCAAAACTTGATCCAGACATAAATCTCTCTGAATAACAAAATAGTCCATTGAGGAGGGTGGGGCATGAACTTGATTTATTCTATTTTACATGAAACCTTGAGGCATTTTATATCTACACTTATGATAAAAGCTTAAGAATGTTGCAAAAAACCTCCTGGTTCTCCTCCATTCTATATAGAATATTGAATTTCAGTAGAAGCAACTTGATTCAGAATACTTCTCTCCTAGCTGAATTATGAGAAGCAGTTTTCACTGTAATACTTTTCAGGGAATATAACTTCAGGAGAAGATCCACGTGAGTTTAGGTAACTTTCTACTGTGCTTAAAATTACCTTAGATTAATCTGAGAATTGCTTCCTCTGGGAAAAAGGTTTATAGAAGAAAGAAGATTAGCTATGTGTCACTAACTGTTGAATAATAACATTGAAGCTTGGGTCCATTATGATATTCTCTACTTTTTGTGTAGTTTTTCATAATAAAGGAAATATCTTTGGTAACTGACCATCTGGAAAAGAGATGTTTGCTTATGAAGTTAATAAGAGTTCAGGTTTTTAAAAATTGTCTTGAATTCTGAAAAGAATTAAATTTATAAGACTTTGAAGAACAGATCTGTAGACACCTTGGTATTGGATAAGAAGTGAGTTTTTATTGTTTTAGCATATATTAATTGTATAAAGGATTCATTGTGATATTTCCATAGACACATATAATGTGCTTTGATCTTATCTACCCCCTCTGTTGTTTCTTATCCCTTCTCCCCCTTTCCCTTTCCCTTCCTCAATCTTTAACAGTTTCATTATTCTATTTTCATACATGTGTATGAAGTTCACATTCACCCCCAACTTCACCCTCCACTTCACCCTCACCTAGAAAATTTTGAAATTCTCAAGAATATTCACTATGTATGTGTATAACTACTTATAAATTAAGTACATAGTATTCATTCTAATTGAAACTAATTGAGGTAAGTGAACCATTTCAGGTTTTATTCTTTTAGTAATTGTTTTGATAATAATCAACATGATGGGTTCACTTTTTTTCCCTGTGATTCCCAGAGTGGATCTTGGAAACCAAAATATTACTGACTGTTAATTGTTTCTTTTTCCCAGGTTGGTGGTTATTGTCACTGGCCAGACCTTTTGGGAACAGGGGAGGGTGTTTCAATAATATATTGAGGTTTAATTGAATCAATTCTTAAGAATTCAGATGAGTTCAATGAATAAACAATGTGAAGGTCTATTCTAGTCAAACATTATTGGTTGAGTATTGATTTATTAGTATTGTAGATGGTTATCTCCCTTGCAGACCTCACTATACGTAAAATGCTGGGTTTTCATATTAAAAAATTTTAACTAGAATTAACTAGATAACAATTTAACTAAAATTATTAACTAGACTTCTGCCATAGTTCTAGGACACTAAAGTACTAGGTATAAAGAAAATGAATATCTTCTTTTCTGTACAAGTTACCTCAGATTGAAAGTTTTTACCTTAAATATGAAGCTGTCTTACTGTATTAAGATGTTTTTGCTTGCTTCAGCAGTTGTTTTTATTTTTTTATTCCTTCAGTTCTAGTGAAATAACTTGAAATACACAAGAAGTCCTTTCTGTTCTTTTTAAATTAGCGTACATTAATTGTACAAGAGGGGTTCATGTTTATAGTTTAATTGATGTGTACCCTATATCTTGAACAAGTTTACCCCCTGTATTATATTCCCTTAGCCTTCTCAAATAGTTATTTAGTGGGTTTCATTATGCTGTATGTGTATGTGTGTCCTCTTCTTTCCCTTCCCCCTCTTGCTGAATCCCCTCCCACTTCCCCTTCTACACTTATGTCCCATTATTATTATTATTTTAGGTCTAGAATCCACGTATGAGCAAAAACATGCAATATTTGGCTTTTTGAGCTTATTTTGCTCAACATGATTTCTAGTTCTATCTTTTTTCCTGTAAGCAATGTATTACTCCTTGGTTGTTTTGAAGAATGACATAGGTTTGACTTCTATTAATATAGTTTTGCCTTTACTCACTGCATATTTTCCTAGCATTTTATTATGAAAAACTTAAAAAATACAGAAAAATTGGAAGAATTGTGCAATGAACATTTGTATATCTACTTCTAAATCCTGCAATTAATATTTTACTGTAATTGCTTTTTCACATGTCCATCTATAAATCCTTATTGAATTTCAAAATAAAATTGCAGATTTATGTATAGTTTCCCCTAAATACTTAAGCATGCATAACTAGAATTCAGTATTTGTTTGACTTTTTTTTCCTTTTAAGGTTAAGTCATGTGCAATACATTGCACAGATCTTAAATGATCTTTCATAGACCAATGAAAACTAAGCCCTTATTAACATAACATTAATGGCTGGGTGTGCCTGTGGTTCACACCTGTAATCCTAGCTACTTGAGAGACTGGGATTTACGGGATTATGGTACAAGGCCAGCCCAGACAAATACTTTGTGAGACCCTCCTCTCAACCAATAGCTAGCACCACTGTGCACACCTGTCATCCCAAGCTAGGGGGAGGCTGAGGTCAGGAGGATCACGGTTCTAGGCCAGCCTGAGCAAAAAAGTTTGCAAGATCCCATCTCAATGGAAAAAAGTTGGGGCATGGTAGTGCATGCCTGTCATTCCAGAGACAGGAGAAAGTTCAAAACAGGATAGCAGTCCGTGCTGGCCTGAACAAAAAGCAGTCTTATCACCAAAATAACCTGAGCAAAAAGGTCTGAAGATGTGGCTCACGCAGCAAAGAGTGTGCTTTAGCAAGCGCTAAGCACTGAGTTCAAGTCCCAGTACCGCCAGAAAAAAGAACCATCCCCCAAACCCCTGCATGCTCCTTTCTAGTCAATCCTTGCTTCTATCCACATCCCCCCAAGTAATCACTGTTCTTTCTAATCCCTCTAAGCATAGATGTTTGTTTTTTAACATCACATAAATAAACCAAGATGTGGGGGTTTTTTTGTATTCCTTCAGCATAATATTTAGGATTTGTGTCCATAGTATGTTCCTTTTTATTGCCAAGCAGTATTTCATCATATGACTATGCCGTAGTTTATCCATTCTTCTATTGATGAACACCTGGCCATTTCCAGTTTTTTTTATTATGAGCAAAGTTGCATGAACATTTTCTACAAGTCTTTTTGTGAGCACTTATTTTCCTTTCTTTGGAAAAGAATTGTTGGGTCATAGGTTAGGTACATGTTTACTCTTATAAGAAACTACTGGACATTTTCCCAAAGTTGTACCATTTTACACTTTCATCAACAATAAATGAGCGTTATATCAACATGGTGGTATTCTTTTTTTAAAAGCCATTTTAGTGGGTGTGTAATAAGAGGTATCATATTGTGGTTTTAATACCCATCTTTAAGAAGTGTGTTTAATTCATTTGTATTACTGCATTATAGTAGTACTTTGTATGTATTGCTTGCAAATCTTTGTCAGATATATGACTTCTTTTTAAGTTGTTCTTATCTAACGTGTAAATGTTATGCACACATTTATGCTAAAAATAATTAGGCTGGGACCTGAAGGTGAGTTAATTAGGTTAAAGTTAAGCTGTTTTGATACGCTAACTGGTACTCTGGACTAAAAGTTTAATTAGTAAAATACAAGACAGTAAAGCCTCGGCAATCTAATTAATTCAGGGAAAGATAATTGCTGAACTCTATTACTATAAAAAAATCTTAAAAACTGTCACCTGATAACTTGAAGTATTGTTCACCAAATGTATTCAGATTATACTAGTTTAATTGTGACCATCTTAACCTCAACATGTTTCCTGATTTATAGATTCAAAATGTTCTATACAAAAATGTATGATAGTTTCAGGCGCTCAGTAAGAATAAATTTCAGATTTGTTTCCCAATATTATAAGCTATAGTTTTATACCTTTATTGATCCCTTTTTATGTCATCTCAGAATTCTTTATGAATGATTACTAAATTATTGAATATTTAATGGTCATGTCTTTGTTTTGATTTTTATGTTTTCCATTAAACAATTTATCCTCAGTCATACACTTTTCAAAATATTTAGAACTCAGGAGTCGCCAATTAGTATTTCTGCTGGTCAAATTACAGTGTGAAATCCATTTTTGTTCATAAATGTTTATTACTAGGTAGCTATAAATGATTACATTGGAAAAGGGAGAAGCAAAACACCTTTAAGGAGCCATACATTTTGGGGGGGAAAATAAACGCTTTATTTTTGTTTATACTGAAGCTAAAAATACACAAAATTATTGTACAAGATTTTTTTAAACACAGACAAGGTTGACACTAACTTTGCATTTCTTACACAAATTATTTAAGTAAAAGTAATAGTTATTCAAAGTGGATTTAACTTTTAAAATAGTCTGCGAAGCCAAAATGCCATCTGCACAAACACATTTAGAAATTTCCCTTTCCATGAGTTAAGCTCAGCAGAGATCATTTTAACCTTGTATTTGACACAAACATTGAATGGTGATATGTGGGGGAAAGGGAGCACCATGTAGGCTGAGAAAGTGAATTAAGCAAAGCCTATATTTTCTAGTATTTCTTTTTCCTGCTAGCAGCTGTTAGCCCATACCTCCAAATTGTGTTCCCTCTTTTGACAAGGAAGAAACTCCCCATTCTCAATTTCAATCCCACTTTTAAGGGATCTTGAATAAGTAGAATCCTATGAAGAGTTAAAATATTTTTGTGTTCTTGAATACTACCTCTAGCATTCATTACTCTGTTAGAAGAAACAAAGACAAATTAATGTATTTTTCCCTTGAGAAGGATATATTTATTCTTAACTGTGTGGTATAAGGTCTGTCTTTACAGTTGAAATCAGAGATCTTAAAGCTTTACTGTGTTAAAGGAGTAATTTGAACAGTTAAAGTCACTAATTTATCAAATTGGATTTATTTAACATTAAACCGCAGACTCGTGTTATCAGTTTGGGTTTAGAGGTCACCTTATAAGCTCACACAATACTCACTTTAGTGTCCTTGATTCTAGTGATCCTGCTGAACACTTGAGAATTCTGTTTCTCTTGCTTAAGTATGCCAAGTACACATTATTCTGCTTACTCAAGTACAGGTTCCTCTGCCTTCATTATTTAAACTGATTGCTTAATACGTGTTGTAAAAGGAAGTCCTACAAGGTGTGAACACAAAGTGATGAAGCTTGTACTTTAAATAATATAACTAGATTTTATATAGGAAACATGTAGTCTGATCATGTGATATTCAGATGACCTGAAAATTCAGCTAGCTATTGCCACCCTTCCATGAGAGCCTCCTCCCATTGCTTCTGCTACCATGGCTCCTTGAGCCCCAAGCCCTTCCATCTATTTTTCTGTAGAGGCTACAGGGTTCCTTTACTGTTCCATCTTCCACTTAACATCCTATTTGTCAGAGCCTCAACATTATAAAATGTCTTTTTCTTGTGGATCAGATAAGATTTGGAGAAACAACTTAGTTTACAGCATAAGCCACTGGAAATCTGAATGTATTTTTACTATTTAAACACAGGTGTTTCAAGGGTTAAATCATGATTGTTCCCCAAAGAGTAGAGGTTCTGTACCTAAATATGTTGCCTTTTAAATTATCCTTGGGAGGCTGTGTGTTTATTCCAGTAAGGTTGCCAGTGTTCCAAGTATGTTTGAAACTGGATTCCATACTGCAAAGGGAAACAAGGCATCTTTGGGGAATAATGGAAATATCCTTTGTTAGCTTGAATTAGTGGTTCCAGGAGTATATCCGACTGAAAACTCACCAAAGTGCTTATTGTGTAATAGCACTTGAA
Source organism: Castor canadensis (assembly GCF_047511655.1). Classification (NCBI taxonomy): domain Eukaryota; kingdom Metazoa; phylum Chordata; class Mammalia; order Rodentia; family Castoridae; genus Castor; species Castor canadensis. The sequence continues at coordinate 43,024,395 of NC_133405.1, read as the reverse complement.
AGCATTCTTTTATGTGAAATGTACTTTGATCACTCAACATTTTACCAAAAGTGGATCTAAAATTAGTTTTGACCACTTCTAAAAATTCAATCTTACAGGATGGTTTCCTACTATCAAGGATATTCAGAGATTGTACTATGGATTTTGAAAGTCCTCCCAAAGGTAGAGGTGCAAAATGGGGTAAGTAATGGCAGCATCATTAGCAGATGAGTACAGCATTTTTAAGTTGACTGCTTTGAAGAACATTATTCATTTAGGTGCATAAATTTTGGCAAGTTAAGGAAAATATCATTCCTTCCTTTATATACTTATTAAAGATTTATGAGGCTAAAAAATATGACACCAAATACATAACCTGGCTTTTCTTCTTTGCTACTGTCCTCCACTTTTAGATTTTATTTCTCTTTCATATAGTTTTATCAAACTCATTAAATTTCTTAGATAACATTTTGAGAAATCATTCCTTCTAGTAGTTGGTCAAATGTACATAATTATGAAAGCCAGTCTGTGCTATTGCATAATTTAAAATATAACTTTAATATGGATCTAGTGTGTTGAATTTGTGAATACAATGATCCCAGATAAAAGCTTGTTGCCTTCTGAAATTGAACCCAGATGTGACCCAAAATTTGAAAAAAAAAAAAAAAACTGGCTTACAGATTGTTCAGAGTTAGTTTTTAGATACAGTTGTATTTCGGGATTTTGTTGGAGAACAGAGTGATGTTAATGCTTTAAATCCGAAACCACATTTTTGGGGATCAAAGCCAGAGCCATACACATGCTAGACAAGCACTCTACCACTGAGCTACATTCTCAGCCCCAGGAAACACATTTTTTAATTGAACAACTCCATCTCAATTTGGTCATCCAAATTGACACAGGTTAGCCCTGTGTTTTAAAGTGCTTATCCACATTTGTCCTTACATTGAAAGCTATTGTGTCTTTACTAGCGCCATCAAAGTCTTCCAAGAGCCCTAGCAAAAATCCCAAGTGTCCTGTCTTGTCTTTCAAAGGTCTGTTTTAAGGGTTGTATAAGACTGAAAATTGTCCAAGAGGGTTTCTACGTTAGAAAGCAATGATGGCAGTAAGTATTTGGGGGATATATTGAACTTTATGGGAAAGGATATAAAAATGAACCAGCCCAGCTTCACTGTATTTGCAGGTGCTTAAGCTTAAAAGGCACACTACCACCTATTTACTCAAGTGCCACTGAGGACAGTGCCTTGGTGTGTATGTTTGTTGAGGTACAGCTCCTGGAATGTTAGGTTGTCCTGAAGTCTCCTAAAGTTAAGGGTAAGATGTGGCAAATTGGTGAAAATGACATTCACACTGTAGGCAGTTTTTCCCTAGTAACATCAGTCAGTTTTTGGATCTATCAAGTCATTTTGGAGTTGTAAGAAGGCTTTTGGGGGATGGATAGGGAAGGGCATATGTTGATTATATGATCAAAAGTGAGCTCTTCCTCTTACTACAGAAATTGTTTGATATTTTACAGGTCCCAGTGGCTCACACCTGTAATCCTAGCTACTTGCGAAGCTGAGATGGGGAGGATTGTAGTTGGAGGCCAGCCTGGGCGAATAGTTCAAGAAACCCCATCTTTAAAATAATCAGAGCAAAATGGACTAGAGGTGTGGCTCAAGTGGTAGAATACCTGCTTTTCAAACATGAATCCCTGAGTTTAAACCCTAGTCCCACCAAAAAAAAGGAAAAAAAGCAAATTCTTTGCCATTCATTTGTGTAGTAATGGGAAGCTTCTACAGAGCTTTCACAACTTACCACATCAGATTAGCTGTTGGTATAAGGGCATTCTTCTTAATACTGAATTTGAATATTATAATTCTTAATTTGTATATATTTCTCAAGTACCAACAACACTAATTGGTCTGTCTTTAGAAAAAGAACACAACTCAGATCCAACACAGTAACAAGTGTGAGATACACATTTGGTTTAGAGTGGGGAGGTAACACAAATACTAAGCTTTAACACCCTGGCTTGCTACCTGTATTATTTCAGCAGTTAATTCCTCTATTTCCCAAACATTCCATTTTCATAAAGCAAAGCTCTCAAAAGCCACACATTAGTACCTTCTCAGAACCTCCAAGCAGCAAACTGAAGAAAATTCTAGGCTACATATCAGCATTATAAATAGTAATGAGTATGCAGTAAATCTACAATATGTATACTCTCTTTTGCCAAAAATGTATACATTGCCAGGCACTGGTGGCTCACACCTGTAATCCTAGCTGATCAGGAAGCAGAGATCAGGAGGATCACAGTTTGAAGCCAACCTTGGCAAATAGTTCTGTGAGACCCTATCTCAAAAAACCCTTCACAAAAAAGGACTGGTGGAGTGGCTCAAGGTCAAGCCCTGAGATCAAGCCAAAGTACCACAAAAAAAAACAAACCATTTTACAAGTAAGTTCCTGCCTAAATGTTTTTTTTTTTCTTACAATTAGAAACCCTGAATCCTGATAGCTGTCATTATAACTGTTGTCCTCCAGAGAATACTGTTACGGCAGTTGATTTTAGCAATTCCTTATCACATTTCAGGAATTGTCTTTACATTGAAAAGTTACTCCTGCTTCCCTAAGCTTCAAAATGATCTAGTAATTACCAAAAGGGCTAAAAGGCCAGTCTCAGAAGAATCAAATGTTAAGTTTCAGTATATTTGTGTGCATACAGACAAGACACTGTTAGAAATAGTTCCCTGGTGCTCGCTTCGGCAGCACATATATTAAAATTGGAACGATACAGAGAAGATTAGCATAGCCTCTGCACGAGGATAACACGCAAATTCATGAAGATTTCCATATTAAAAACATTTCCCAAAAAGCAAAGTGAGCCAAAACCCACATTTGTGTGAAAGGTGATTGGAAAGCTCATTGGCAATGCAGTGGAAACAGCACTTCTCTGTACTAAAATAAGGCTCACTCTGTCCCAAATGTCTAGTTCTATACCAACAAAGTGGGCATTTAAAGCAATTAAATAATCCAAAGAAACACTCCAAAATATCCATATTTTTGAGGCAAAGTTTCAGGAGTGGGAGTAGGGAAGCTATGAAGTAGATATGAAGTTGTTTAAATCTTCTGAGCAATTGTATCAATTTATATTGACTTGTCTATATGGGCAATCTGTTTATTAGCACTGTTTTTGAAAACTTACTAAAATAATATGCTCAATTTTTTATATTCTTTTAAACAGAAAGGAATTTCTAACTTCAAGTACTTTTAACCAGATGATTTATCAAGCCAAGATCTTGACCACTAAAGCTAAGTCAAAACACAACTTGAGTTTCCCTCACAATGCAACACAAATAGGCAAATGGTTAGGTTTGTATTTTCTTGCTAAGGTATTACTTCATCTTTTTCCCTAATTCCCATTGAAATGTTCAGAAGAGTTATGCATTGCCATAAGAACTCAAAAGTTTCTTTTGGGAAAAGGTATTTTAATAAGTCATTCAAAAGATGGAGGCTATAGATTGTTAAAGTTCTTTAATCAATTTCAGGCAGATGCTTATAGATGCTTTAGGTTTATAGCCTAAATTAAGTCACAGTAGAATGAAGAAATGATTATGGCAGGTAGAACTGGAAAAATTTTCATGTTCTCATGTAACAGAAGTAGAACCTGAAGCATTTTTTTTCTTGAGACAGGATCTTGCTATGTATCACAGACTGGCCTCTATCTCACAATCCTCCTGCCTTAGCCTGGTGAGTGCTGTCATTACAGGTGTGTGTTCCACAGTTGGCTACCTTGGAACGTTTATATCCCTGTAAAAATTGGTATCTTTGAAAAACAGTGTTATAAACTTTAGAATCATTCTGTCTTTGTATTTCACTGGACTTAAAGCTAAAAGTGGAGGAGATACTTTAATAATGGTTCTTTTCTAATATAATTCATACATTTTCTTTGTAGTATCTTTACCCTAATTATTATCAGAGTCATTAATTATGGGATTAAACGAATCCAATGTATCTAGAAGTTACAAAAAAGCCAACTGTAATGGAAGTGAATCATGGTGTGGTTATTTTACATAATTAGTAAGTGATAATTTTTAACTGTTTTGACTATAATACATTTTTACATTTAAATATGTCTGTGAAATTTTTGGAGTTTGCGGCATTTTAGGCAAATGGAAAAATAGGTATGCTGTATAGTGGACATTTTATTTATATATTTCCTATATATAACATATATATGCTGGATTAATGTCTTATTTCTATGATATAGAACATTTGAGTTTATTGATCAGCTCTATAATCGTCTCTGGACATCTTCCTCCCCTTTTTATTTGTAAAACATGAGGTTGGAATCAAGTTAACCCTCTCAAAGTTTCTCTTTTAGCTCTTTTTGTTATAAATTTACTCTCAAGTTGGTTTGTACCTTCTCTGGGGTCAGAGGAAATACTTAAGTACTTTTATTTGAAATGCCTCTTTTTTTGCGCTATTTTGTATGGGAACCAGGAGTGCAGCATGCTAGGCAAAATGGTCTACCACTCAGCAACACTCTCAGCTCTGAAATAAGTTAGTAGCAGCTGGGTCAGGAGAGTAGAAAAGTGAACACAAAAACCTTTCCTCTTCCTAGTTTCTATTGTTTTAGACTTAATAAAAATGTTGGTGTCACCAGCATAAAAGGGCAGTAGATGCTTAGCTTTAACCCCCATACTAACTGAGACCTCAATATAGCTAGTTAAGTCCTAAGCCCAAATCACAAAAATAATAACCCTGAGAAGATCTGAAAAAGGAATGTACTCTCATGAAACATGGCACTGGTTTCTTCCAGTAATAGAGATTGGCTACTGAGCGTTATACTTCCACTCTCTTTAGAACATAACAGAGAAAACTGTTTTGGAGCATGACTGCATGCCTGGCTATGCTGTTTTCTGACAAACTGGTAAAATAGCTGCCAGAAAAAGTATACCTCAATTATCAGAAGTTCATGTACATTTGTGAGGAAGACATGTTTATCTTTTTATGAAATTGGGTTATATATTGGTTTATTTGGTATCATCAATGTGAATTAGGAATATAGCCAAGGTTCTGTTACTATTCAAAATGAACTTGGCATTTGGGAAAGTTGAATCTATAACTTTGGAAAACTTCCTTGTGGAAAGTAGACTGTTCTAGTGTCAGAGCCATTTATGATAGCCTCCCCACTTAGTGACAGGAGAGAAGTTAGATTTGAATAAATAACTAAAGATCAAAGAATTATTTTGGGACAAACCTTTGCCAAATGGGTCTTGATGCAGCTTGTTCTCTTTATTCCTTTTCCCTGGATCTGAGTTCACTCTTCAGTACCTCTTGTGTCCTCCCCACAAGTTTGGCTTTTCTGTGTGTTAAACACCTTGACCAACATTCACCAATGCTAAGGATACAGATGGGAATCAATTCAAATAACAGAAATTACATTGCCAAAAACTAGTTTTGAGATGTATTTTCATTGCTTGAAAATTCTTCATTTCATTTCTACCAGAAATAACATCTAAGAATTTAGATGGGTTCCTGTTGATGCTGACATTTAAAAGAGCAGAGTGACACCTAGCTAACTTTTAGACTTTGTTAAATTTACATTGTTAATTTAGTCCCCAAGAGCCAGATCTCTGGCTGTTTCAGGTCTTGTTAGACGATAAATTAAGGAAACTTTTGTGCTAATGTTGGCAAAAATCACCCTTGCTCAGCAGGTTATTGCTTGGTGGTTATCAGGTCTAAAATAATTATGCATTGAAACTTCAGTTTTAAATTTGTACCTTTGTATTCTGATGAAGTACTCTTAAGGTGTGGGAAGTAATTAGTTTGGCTATATGAATGCAGCTTTAAAGACAGTAAAATATGGATCACTAGGGTAATGTTATATATCTAAAATTTTTACATGCAATTCTGCCGCCAGTGAATATTAAAACTGTAACCTAAATGTAAACCTAAAATTTGTTTTTTTCCAGAAAGCAGTTAATTAAATTGAAGATAAGATGTAAGATGACTTTTTTTTTAGCATTCAACACTGGCAAAATGTCATTTTTCTGATAAAAACTATTTCAAATCCAGGCCTTTATCTTTTAATCCCTTGATAGCATTGGTTTTTAAATCTATCAGCAGTAGATAGGACCCTATAAATATACCAGCTAATTATTTTTTCTTGCCAAGTAGGAGATGTAATGACTATTGGTTAGAGTGCAGTAGATTTTAAAAAAAGTACACATCCTAAATACTAATTTTAATGCTATCAAATTTTAAAATGTAAGTTAACTGAAATACACAAACACAGGAAAGGAATTCACCTCACTTATTAGATATGACATATATACTATAGGGTAAATGTAGCATTAGCACACATTAAGAAACTAACACATCTTTACGAAACAAAAAGCTCACAGGGCCCACAATAAGAAGTTATAGTGTTTAAAAACAAAACAAAAGGCCAGTTCTACCTAGAAACCACAAGCTGGCAATTCTGTGGAGTCTGTTTAACCTCCCTTTGATGCTGTTCATTGAACCAGCATGAGCAGTGCGTATCACTGAAGGATAACAACAATATGCAGGTTGGTTTGCCTTATCTGATAGCTGGTGAGGACTGCTGAGCACATCCCTCAGCCCTGTGGGGAGATGGCGTAAGATCCTGAGAAAGTTCAGGAATCTGTGCAATAGCAACAGTAGCGAAGTGGCACCTGGAGCTTCAAGGAAGCAAGGGTAAGCAAAGCAAAGCAAAGCGAAAGGGTTAAGCACCCGACTGCACCTCAGCTGATTAGGGGCAAGACCCCTTCAGTTGGTTTTGAGATGGATTTAGTGTTAATAGGTATAAAAAGGCAAATAATAGTAATAATAAGACAAGAACAAAACTTGGAGAATGTAGCTATAAAAGGGGAAGTAATAGGAGTTTCACTCTCCTTTGGGGGGGTGGGGGCAGTAAGGGATTCTGTCACCTCTGAGAACAAAGAAATATAAATTTTCTATTGAGTTCCAGAATAGGTGATAGGGCCTTGACTTAGAGACGAGTTGTAACTTGTTCTTCCTGTCCATCACCCCATTTGTGCATGAGCAAGTCACAAGCCTCTCCCCAAGTTTCAAATACATCCTCTGAGGAGTCTAAAAGTTTAGAATTTGAGGAGCAGATGCTGGATGCACAGTGAAGAGAGCTGGAACAGGCTAGAGGGCATTCACTGCTCTGAGCAGCGCCCCGGACTTCACCTAATTCTACCTCACTGAGGTTAATTTCACTTTGAGAACAGGCCTCTGCTTTCCCTTTCTCCATCTGAGAATATTTGATGTCCTGCCACATATAGTGCTGCTGAACGAGTCCATCAGAAATTGTGTACATTGGTTCTGAACTGGGTTCAGACATATGACCATTAAACTTGGAGAATAGGAGACCCAGTTTCTTGAGAGAAGGACCCATGAAGGAGCGTTTGCTTGATGACTCAGCTTTTGACTTCCCTTGGGCACCACTGGCTCTTGGCATGGTTCTGATGAGCGGCGGCCCATGGCAGGCCTTTTTCTTGCAGCCTAAGTTGAAAGAGACACTCTTGGATTTGGCCCGAGCCCCACCACTGCCATCATTGGTATCATCCCTCTGAGAGAGTTCAGTGCTGCTAGTGGAAAAGCTTCTCCTTGGGTGTTTTCTATTTCCTAAGAGGTCAAGCACTTCATATCGAAAGCTGGAGATGTCCTGCTTTAATTCCTAGGGAAAGAGGAAAGAGAAGTTATATCAAGAGGGTTGACCTTTAGTCATAGCAGGCATAATGGATACCTTGATACCCTCTAAAATAGTCTAAGTTTGCCTAGTAGCAAACCACAAAGTATATAAAATACCAGAAAAATCTATCACATCTGCTACTATTCAAGCACAAGAAAAACAAGAATTATGTGGCCACTGGAAATTTTTTCTTTTTTTTATTTTTTCTTTTATTCATATGTGCATACAATGTTTGGGTCATTTCTCCCCCACCCCCTCCCTCTCCCCCCCACCCCCTCGCTACCAGGCAGAAACTATTTTGCCCTTATCTCTAATTTTGTTGAAGAGAGCGTATAAGCAATAATAGGAAGGACCAAGGGATTTTGCCAATTGAGATAAGGATAGCTATACAGGGAGTTGACTTTCATTGCTTTCCTGTACATGTGTGTTACCTTCTAAATTAATTCTTCACGAACTAACCTTTTCTCTAGTTCTTGGTCCCCATCTCCTATTGGCCTCAGTTTCTTTAAAGTATCTGCATTAGTTTCTCTGCATGAGGGCAACAAACGCTATCTCGGTTTTTGGGTGTCTTACCTATCCTCATACCTTCTTTGTGTGCTTTCGATTTATCATGTGATCAAAGTCCAATCCCCTTGTTGTGTTTACCCTTGATCTAATGTCCACATATGAGGGAGAATATACGATTTTCGGTCTTCGGGGCCAGGCTAACCTCACTCAGAATGATGTTCTCCAGTTCCATCCATTTACTTGTGAATGATAAGATTTCATTCTTCATGGCTGCATAAAGTTCCATTGTGTATAAATACCACATTTTCTTAATCCATTTGTCAGTAGTGGGGTATCTTGGCTGTTTCCATAACTTGGCTATTGTGAATACTGCTGCAATAAACATGGGTGTGCAGGTGCCTCTGGAGTAACCTGTGTCACATTCTTTTGGGTATATCCCCAAGAGTGGTATTGCTGGATCATATGGTAGATCTATGTTTAGATTTTTAAGAAGCCTCCAAATTTTTTTCTAGAGTGGTTGTACTAGTTTACATTCCTACCAGCAGTGTAAGAGGGTTCCTTCCCCACTCCCATCCTTGCCAACACTTGTTGTTAGTGGTGTTGCTAATGATGGCTATTCTAACAGGGGTGAGGTGGAATCTTAGTGTGGTTTTAATTGGCATTTCCTTTATTGCTAGAGATGGTGAGCATTTTTTCATGTGTTTTTGGGCCATTTGAATTTCTTCTTTTGAGAAAGTTCTGTTTAGTTCACTTGCCAATTTCTTTATTGGTTCATTAATTTTGGGAGAATTTAGTTTTTAAGTTCCCTATATATTCTGGTTATCAGTCCTTTGTCTGCTGTGTAGCTGGCAAATATTTTCTCATACTCTGTGGGTGGTCTCTTCAGTTTAGAGACCATTTCTTTTGTTAAGCAGAAGCTTTTTAGTTTTATGAAGTCCCATTTATCTATGCTATCTCTTAGTTGCTGAGCTGCTGGGGTTCCATTGAGAAAGTCCTTGCCTATACCTATTAGTTCCAAAGTAGTTCCTACTCTTTCCTGTACCAACTTTAGAGTTTGGGGTCTGATATTAAGATCCTTGATCCATTTTGAGTTAATATTGGTATAGGGTGATAAACATGGATCTAGTTTCATTTTTTTGCAGACTGCTAACCAGTTTGGAAAATTTTTTCAATGAGTAAACTGATTTCAGAATCTCCTCATCAGGAGCACATCAACAGACTAATCCCTAATTAAGTATTAATTGGCATTTGAAGTATTCCATTAGGGCATTGGCTCTCACAGGTATCTGTATATAAAAGGACCACTGAAGAAGGCACTGATTTTAGGACTCCCAGGAATGAAACTAGAGAAGTGAAATGTCAGGTGATGAAACTTGTTTTGGGACAGAAGACCTGTTCATTCAAGTCACTACAAAAATGTCTTCTATCTATAACTGGCTGCTTAAATGCCAGGTTTGTTCATTTAAAGGCCCTCTTAAAAGCTGCACTCTGATCATGAGTCAGAGTTAAAATACCTTAGTAACTTGCCACTGACCTTAGGAATAGGAAAAGGTAGAAATGCCTTATCATGGACTACAGAGTTTTTCAAGGCCTGATACCTACAGATCTGTCCAGCTTAATTTCTTCTCTCTCCCCCCTCCAGGCTCTACTGTCTATTCATATGGACATATTCTCTTTTGTCTCTGGGCCTTTGTCATTGTTCTCTCTTTCTTGGCCACTTTATCTGGCTCCTCCTTCAAGCTTATCACTTCCTCTGGAAAGCCTGCCCTAATTCCTCACATCCCAGTTGACTATCCCTCCTCTCTGTGTTTCTATGGTGCCCCTTGTTTACTCTGATATAATATTTAATCATTTATCACCACATTATTAATCATCATTCCACAGAACAGGGGCTGGTTAGATTTTGTTCACCATTATACCCTGCACTTAGCAGAGTGCTCGGCACATAGGCCTTCAAAAATTAGTTATGTCTGTAGATTAGGATAATAGCCTTCCTATGTGCTTTAGAAATGCCTATGTATGGATTTCTCAATCTTAGTTCTACTGATATGTTGTGGGAGGGTATCTTGTTTTGTTGTACAATCTTTCATAGCAACCTCTCTACCCACTAGATGCTGGGTCAACAACAAAAAGTTTCTCCAGACTGCCATTAGTACTCTGGGGGACAAAATTGCTCCTGGTAGAGAATCACTGTTTTAGGCTAGTGCTAATAATAGGAAAAGATTTAAAATTTAATGGTAGAGTTTCTTTTTTATTAGTATCTAATACCTGTATAGGGGGATACATTGTGATGTTTATATATATGCTTACAATATATCTTAGATTTATTCCCCTCCATTGTTCTCCCTCCTCTCCCCACTCCCCTTAGAACAATTTCAACAGCTGGTAGAGTGGCTCAAGAGGTAGAGGGCCAAGCATGAGGCCCTGAGTTCAAACCCCAGTACCCAAATAAAAGCTTATAATGGTAGAGTTTCTTAGGATTTTAGACTTAATAATACATTTTGGGCCTTTGTCTTGTATCCTTTAGGCAAAGAAGGCCTTTAAGTCTCTAGGCATTTTCTGTTTGGTGTCTTATCCCTTACCATTCATCCTTGACACATCATTTAAAGCATGTAATTCCCACATTGAGAAACACCCAGAATATTAATGTATTGGACAGGTTTCTTTTGTTTATAAAACTGATTGTGGTGTGACAGATAATTGGTAAAATCTCTCCCATCTACTAGATGATAGATTCTGCAGGCAGTGAAATTTTATGACCAGACATTTGAAACACTGTGCATATTATACTTAATAAATGATAAGTTAGAGCTGGGGTGTATCTCAGTGGTAGAATGCTTGCTACCATCAGGTCCTGGATTCACTCTCTGGCACAACAGATCAACAGACAGAGAGGGGGAGGGAGAGAGAGGGCGGGAGGGAGGGGGACAGACAGAGAGGAGAGATAAAAGGAGAAGGGAAAGAGGACATCAAATCACTTCATGATTAAATTACCTTAAAATTTTCTTCTGTTAACCCCTCATTTGTTTTGGAATTTCTTATCATGGCAGCCACATATCTTTTGACTAAATTCCTGATAACTTCCTGAAATTGAAAAGCATGAAGAAGCATTCAGTTTCCTTGTTAGGCTATCAGACTATTTCCTTGTAGGTTTCCTTGTTAACCTACACAGGAAATAAAACATGCTTAGACCATCTTTGCGATAGAAAATCTTCACAAGATTCAAGCCATTATCTGCAAAAAAAAAATGATTTAAGCCCACTGGCTAAATGAATCATTTTATCTCTGAATTTGGTTGCAGACTGTGGCAGTAAAATCAGATTCACCCCAAAGGAAGAATTTCCACCCAAGCACAAGGTAAACATATTCACATTTACAGACTAGTGAGAGTAGAATAATTCTTAAATGGTCATAATTGATATAACTTTCCCTTCAGGCTGGATTAAACTTTAACTTAATTCTTACTAAAATATAAGAGACTTTTCTCTTTATAAAATTGAGAGTTACTAATTCTGGTACTAAATACATTGTTAAGACATTTTTCTTTTTTTTTGGCATTGGGCAGGAGGGGGAGGGTGATAATAGGTCTTATACTCCAGTCAGGTGCTCTACCACTAGAGCCATGCCTCCAGATCTTTTTACTTCAGTAATTTTTTTGAATAGGGTCTGTGGTTTTGCCCTGGACTGGCCTTAGAACATGATCCTCTTACCTATGCCTCTTGCATAGCTTGATATACAAGTGTAAACCACCATGCCCAACTTATTTGTTGAGATGGGATCTCAGTAATTCTTTTTGCCCCAGCTGGGTTCAAACTGTGATCTTCCAGTTTCTGCCTCCCACATAGGCAGGGTTATAGGTATACACCACCATATCTCTCCAATTTTTCTTAGTCAGTCTACACTTTTCCTTTATTGGGATGGCCTCTTTACTTAGTCTCTGGGGAGGAGCACACATGTTTTGTATTAGTTATGGTGATGATAGCTACCACTTATTGCAGTGTGTCAGGCACTATGCCAGGTAACATACACCACTCAATTTTCACAACACTGTAAATTAAGTTTTACTATTATCCCTAGCTCACAGATGAGGAAGCTAAGGCTCAGTGATGTTAACTAACTTTTCCAAAGTTATACAATTAGAAAATGTAAAAATTAGATTTCAATTCTGCTTCATCCTTAATAGCATGCAATTTCTACACTGATAAACACCCAGAATATTAAACAAATGTGTAAGACAGATTATGGTGAGATTTCAAGGCCTATACTAATAATGATCAGTGCTTTATTTATTCTGTTACTCTGTGAACTTAAAGAAGTCACTGAGATGCCCAAGAACCAATTTTTTGTGAGGATTATGATGCAGAAATTGGAAGCAAAAAAACTTGCTTAGGATTCATTATTGTGAAAATAAGATTTGGAAGCAAGAGTAGCGAGAGAAGGGTTAACTACCAAATACTGTGTTTCCTTTTTCTTTTTGTTAGTTATGGCCTAAGAAGAACAAAATTAGGGAAGTGACCTATAGAATAAAGTTGAATTTCCTTTAAGCCCAGCAGAACATTTTATTGCTTTGGATTTCTTTTGATCAGGAACGCGAGAGATTATTGACTCTTATTTGTGATTTGCAAGGATTTGTCTAAAGAGATGTCTCACATATTTAGATGTTTGATTGGCTTCTGGCTGGTGGAATAGAAGTGCTTATCTGCTTTTTTATATAATACATATGTACGTGGAAATGTCATAATAAAATTTTATAGATTTCTTAAACAAAAATGCCATTTTTTTCCTCAAAAATGGAGGACAGGAACATAAATCAAGTCCTGTCTGGAGGTTGGTAGCAGTGGGAGGAGGGGAGGGTACAAGGAAAGGATGTAGGAGGGTGAATATAGTGGAAATATTATGTACTCATATATGAAAATGGAAAAATGAGAACTGTTGAAACTATTCCAGGAACGAGGGAAGGGAAATAAAGGAGAATGATATAGGGGGTGAATTCAACTATGATATATTGTAAGAGCTTTTGTTATGGTCAAACTGTACCCCCTGTACAATAATAAAAACAAAAAGTTGTCATTTTGAAAGACCTTAAGTTATATTTATATATGCTTTTACTTCAGTGAAGTTAGCTTCTTCCTGTTATATATTCCTTACTTATTATATATTCCCATTACTCTATTGCTTTTTGTTCACAGCAGTTTTTAACCCTAATCACTTAGTTTTAATAGTTCTAATGATTTTTTTAATGTCTCCCATCCATGCTAGATAATAAACTTCATAAGGGTAGAAAGATAGTGTCTTTCTTGTTCACAGTGATTTCTCTAATGCCTATCCTGGTGTCTGATTACAGTAAGTACGCAAATATTTGTTGAGTGGTCAGTCAACCAACCACGTATCCTATTTTAATCTTGAGGAAGATAGCTTTAGAAGTAGTGGTTGCTGCTGATTCAGCTAAGGCAGTGTTAAAGGACTGTGAGCAGGACTATAAAGTAGCTGATTCCACTCTGATGAATCCACCTTTGATAAATTATAGCCTTTTCAATCTTCCTATCCTTGTCAAGTCCAGACATGGCCAAGAGTGGAGTTTGTTTCCTCTCTGCTGAATTGGCCAGGAATTGTTGTGCAAGAAGGTTTACCTGATAATGTTGGTTTTGTATCAGGCTGTCAGCATGGCGTTCCTGCAATTGAAAATGGACAGCGGTTACATCAGCAGTGTTCTAACACCCTGCCTACCCACCCATCCCAAAATATTTGTAAATATTGTGATAGGAGAATGACACATCCCCAAGGCATAAGTAGATTAGAGTTATTTTATGATGTAAGATAGGACTGTCACAAAGGAGGGAAAGGAGGAAAACATTTGTTTTAAAATAGACAATTAGTTTATGCTTGGATATTTATTTTAACTATTTTGGAACCACCATTAATGTCACAATTAGTAAGTTAACATATATAATGCTATACTTTTGGAGGCAGATGTTCATGGCACATTTCTTTTTTAACATTTATTAGTATATATTAGTTGTACAAGGGTGTTTCCATTGTGACATTACCATATGTGCTTAGAATGTATCTTGGTTAGTTTCACCCCCACCATCATACTCCCTCCTCTCCCCCCTATTTAAAATGATTTCAGTAGGTTTCATTGTTTTATTTTCACACAAGAATATAAAATACATCGACCATATTCATCATCTCTATTCACCCTTCCCCCTCCCGCTAGTATCCACCCCTGAACAGGACATATTTTACATTCTGAGACACAGTGTTTTAAAAGTCTTACTGTAAAGCTTCTCAAGTTATGTCTTCTCCGTCTACCATCCGGGTCTCTCTTGGGGCAGAAGGTGTTGTTGAACCAGTTACCAAGATAGAGAAATGATTTGGGGCTGGGGATGATGTTGAAAGGAGGTGGCAAAGTGCCACCTTCATCAAAGTAACTCATCCAAAGCTTTGTTCTTGCAAACTTCCACTCAATATCAGCATGATCCTGTGAAAGAAAAAAGTTCAGGATCAGGGGATAGAGAACTTCCAAATGCACCTGTGTCTCATTCTAAACTTCTTCCTTGCTATGTAGAGGACAATATGCCAGTAGCTATATAAATTCAAATTTAATATACCTAGTAATCCCACGTTTAGAAGTATAGTTTATCAAAGCTGGATGTGGCAGTTCTTTATTATAATCCCAGCAGAAAAAGAGGTGGAAGCAGGACATTTGTGAGTTAAAGGCCAGCCTGGGGTACTGGACTACATGGACCTTGTCTCCAATTTTTTTTTTTTTAGAAAAAATCAACTTTTTGAGATACAATTTACACAGAATAAAATTCACCTATTTTAAGTGTTTTGACAAGTATATATACACCCATGTAACCACCGTGGTAATAAAAACACACACACATTATTGTATGTTTCTGGGACTTTTAAGGTCTGTATGATCAATGTAATCACCACCACAATCAGGATATACAACTATTCCAACACCATCCAAAATTCTCTTGTGTTATCCCTAACCTCTGACAAGTACACCTCGGTTCTTTGTTCCTATAGTTTGCCTTTTTCAAAATGTCATAAAAATAGAACCATACAGTAGTATCCTTTTGATATTGGCTTATTTCAGTCAGCATAACACCCCTGAGAGTCCTCTGTGTTTGTATGTATCAATAGTGCTAAGTCATTTTCCATTAAATGGGTGTACCATGGTTTGTTTATTCATCCACTTCTTGAAGAACATTTGCATTATTTCTGTTTCCAGTTTTTAGCAATTATGAATAAAGCTGGTATGACCACTCATATACAGATTTTGTGTGAACATAGGTTTAATTTGTTTAGCTTAACTGGTGGTAGTATTGCTAGGTCATGTGGTAAATTTGTTTAACATGATAAACGGTCATGTTAAACATGACAGTTCTTTCCCATTAGTTGCTCTGTATCTTCTTCAGTGTTGGGGTTTTTAAGTTTAGCCATTGTAACAGGTGTATAGTGGGATCTCACTTTTTACATTGCATTTCTCAAATGAGGAATGATGTTGCACCATCTTTCCATACATTTGTCATCAGTATATCATCTGTGACAAAGTATGTGTTCAGACCCTTTGCCCATTTTTATTGAATTATATTCATATGTACACAGCCCTGCACATGTTCATGGCTCTCTAAATCCCTATAAATATGTTGAAAGTTTTCAAGGACCAACCTCCATAGACAGCTCATTTCCCAAATTTTCCTTTACATTTTTTGGTCAGCCTCTTGTCAGCCCAACTGGCTTAACTGCCTCAGGCAGCTGTTATTAAACAATATGCCACTCTTTATAAAAGAAATATCCCAGGTATAGCACTCTTCCCTGAGGGAGCCCTGAATCCAATTGCATAAAGATAATCCCCTTAAAAGGGGCTTTTCTAGGGAACCACAGGACAGGTCAAATGGGGAGTTCCCATCCAATGGCTGCCAAGATGCCATTATTCACAAATGCCATGGACCCAAGACTGCTGGTTTTCAAGGATACAGTAGAACAGAGAGGAGGGGAGTAACAATAAAGCAAGTTTAAATACCATACTCACTGTTATTACTGTGATTTAACCTCTTTTTTTTAGAAAAATAAAAGCTCATATTGTTGCAAGCCTTTGATTAATTTCCAGAGATCTGAAAATGTTGACTTTGGTAACTCTTGCCACTTTTCTCTTTGCTTTTATGGAGGAGTTATTTTACCCTGCTTCTTACTCCTCCATTCTAGAGGTAAATCTCCATGTCTTTGTGTAGAGAGAATCCTTTTTGTTTGTCCCAAAGCCTTAAAATCATAAAGGGTGGAGGGAGGAAGTATTGATAGAACAGTCCTTGAAAAGAAAAAGGAATTGACAGTTCTGATATGGATATTTCAGTCACCAAGAGAAAGAACTATGATACAACCATCGTGGAGATCCATCAATAAACAACTTAAGATCTTCTAATATATCTTTTTATTTAAATTGATTCCATTATTCAATGCTTGTGTTTTTAGTGATTTCCCCATGGAGTTGCCCTGATCATCCCTATGTTAAACATTCCAAACGAATATTGGGAAGAAGGCACACCACATCACCAATGTATTAGTCACAAAAATATTGCTTAACCTATTTGTGATTATAAGGAAACCATCAGACAATTCACAAATGGCATGGCAATCAAATTCAACAGTGATTCTTGATCTGTCTGTAAAGGACATGTTTGGGACAATAAGGGAAGTTTCACAATAAGGGACTCTAAATTGGTAATGATTAATGTATCAACCTTAAATTTCTTGAGGGTAATAATGTGATAGAATATGTGCTGTAGTATTTGGAGTGAAATGTCATGATACTGGTAACTTTCAAATATTGAAAAAATAATTTGAGACCTGCCCACTTGTATATAGTGGTCAGTTTTTCATGGGCTGTTGTACTAGGGACCTTAACCCATTGCTGGCTTTTGCATCAGTTCCTTGCCATATGTTTCCATAAGACAGCTTGTAACATTTTTCAGCTTCCCTCAGAGTGAGAGAGGGAGAATAAAGCCAGTCTTTTTGCAACCTAATCTGGAAGTATCTTCACTTTTGTCATATTTTTTCTCTCCCTATTCTTTAAAGGTATAATCAACAAATAAAAATTGTATATTTTTTCTGTCGTACAACATATTTTGATACAGGTACACATTGTGAAATTATTAAATTATGCTAATTAACACATCCATCACCTCACATAATTGTGGTGAGAACACTTAAGATCTCTCTTAGCAATTTCAAGTGTACAATACATTATTATTAACTGTAGTCACCATGCCATACCACACATCTTCAGACTTTTGTTATAGTCTGTTAGAAGTGAGTCCTTAGTTCTAACCCACATTCATGGGGTCCAGATGGCATAAGTACTCAAGTACCAGGAGGAGGGAATCATGCTACTATAGTAGCATTCCCCAAAAATTGAAAAATTGAATGACTAATCCTTGGTGATAAATTCCTTTCTAAGTGAGATAGTTTCTAATTCCCTGTCCTCAATAAAGTTTAAAGAGAACCTAATCAACTTGTCATGATAGATGGTAAAAATGTTATTTTATGAAAATTCATTGTATGATTTGGCACATAACTCTGAGTTCAAAAAATTGAATGAAATACAGAAACCTTAAAGCGACAGAGGTCAACACGAGAAGGGGATCAGGAACCAGTATAAGATCAGTTAGAGATGAATCAACTTGGGTTGTAACACATTTGTACATGGAAGCAATGCTAGGAATTTCTCTATATAGCTATCCTTAACTAGCAAAATCGCTTTGTCTTAGTATGTTTTTGTCTTCTCTTCAACAAAATTAGAGATAAGGGCAGAATAGGTTCTGCCTGGAAGCAAGAGGGGGTGGGGGTGGGAAGAAATGACCCAAACGATGTATGCACATGTGAATAAATGAATAAAAAAAATTGAATGACAGTGGCATTATAAAGCTGTCTATTCACATAATTATTTTTAAAGGCTTCCTAGAACTTTTATAAAGATGGAAATTAGAAATGAATTGATACTGAATTCCATTCCTGAATATTATTTAATATTCATCCACAAATGTAGTAACTAGTTGGGAGAAACACCACAGTCACACCTTTAAAAAATGTATTTCCCCAAAAATGTAATTTTTATGTCTAACAAATTTTACATAATATTTGTGTTCTTTTGGGCAGTTTAGTACTACTAATAATTGCTAACTAAATTCAGAGGAGTAGTTTTAGCATTTATTTCCTTTTGGATACAAGGGATAAGGATTAAAATTTCAATTTATACTTTGCTATGAAGAAATATAATGTAATGAAAAAACAAAAGACCTTAAATACAAGAATTATATAACATTAGGATAAAATCTTGTGGGTGTGGAAGTAATGGATAGTGAAAGTAATTCTGGAGAAAAAAAGAATTATGGAAACTTTATGCCCTTAAAGAGGAGGTTAGTCATTTATTTTTTAAACATGTTTGGTTATGAGTAGCAAATCACCATGGTATTCAACTCCATTAGATACATTTAAATGCGTAATGGTATAGTTTTAAATATCAATATCATATTCTAGAAATTACATACTTTGTGACGGTTTAAGCTTATGAAAAAATTAGATGCTAGCCCTCACATAGATGAGATACATAGATTTTGTGAGTTTGCCAGCAAAATATTTGCTACTGATGAGACCCTTAACTGAGCTTCAATACATAAATTGCACATGCACACACCCACATAATTATGGCTATCAAAACTATCACTGCCCTGAAATCCTGTCATGGGAGATGATGTAAGCAATTTAGGGTATAGTGGAAAATAGGTGGTCACAGGAGCATGAAACTGAGAGGCAGAATGACATTGTAGAATAAGCAAGAGTTCTGGAATCAAACTAGAGTTTGGAATAAACTTCCACTTATTAGCTGTATGACTTCAAACCAATAAATTCAAGTCGTTGAGATAACGTTTTTCTCAACTGTAAAAACGAGGGGGAATACCTACTAAGTCAAATTGTAGAAGTCAATGTAAAATTCCTAATCTGCTTGCTATGTAGTAAGAGCTATATAATTGTTGGTTCCTTCTCTATTTCTTGGGGGGGCGGGGTTTGGTAGTACTGGGGCTTAAACATGGGGTCTTGCACTTGCCAGGCAGGTACTCCATCACTTGAGCCACACACTTTAGGTATTCTAAGAGTAGGGGCTTACATTTATGCACAGGACAGCCTGGGCAACAATCCTCCTATTTATGCTTCCTGCATAGCTGGGATGAGAGGTGCACACCACCACACCCAACTTTTATTGGTTAGGATGGAATTCTTGTGAACTTTTTGCCTGGGCTGGCCTCAAACAATGATCCTCCTTCCAAGTAACTAGGATTATGGATATGAGCCACTGCACTCAGCCGTGGCTGCTTCTGTATTTATGAGTTCATAAAATCAGGAACAAAACTTGCATTCTCATTGTACCCTTTGATGGCCCAGAATAGCCAGTCTGTCATCCTTAGAAATACATTTGTTTCTCTAGCAAAATTCTTGAAATGGAGTAGGTATCCAATATGTATTTCTTAAAATGAACTCAGTTGTATTTTCAAACACAATTCTATCTCTAGACATGCTCCAAAAGGGAGAAAGATGATTATGCAAGCTCCTGTGGACATTGATTTATTTTCTAATATACTAACGATAGCTGGTATCTGGAAATGATGTGTTATTTTTTTAAAAGAAATTCTTATGTCACTTTAGCTTTTCATTTATATGTGTTTTTTTTTTTTAATTTTCTGGGGTTTTTGAGTATCTTACTATGTAGCCCAGGCAGATCGTGCACTCACGATCATCCTACTTCAGCCATGTACTTGTATGTGTTTTAAATAGTAAGCAGCTATGTTCTTTAAAAAATAATTTTCTAAAGATCCAAGGGAAATGTATTTGATTTTGACAATGAATTGAAGCATGCAGTGCGTCAAATTATAAACTATAGGCAATGTTTTTTTCAGTTTAGGAGACTTTCTGTTTCTCCTCCTCCTATCTACGTAGTGTCCTTTTAATTTTAGTTAAACATTTTGAAAACAGTTCAAGGACCCAAACTACTGTCAGTCCATTTTCCCTAGTGCTCAAGTGATCTCAGATTTGGGAATTACTATGGAGTATCTTAACAGAAAATTGACTGCAAACATTCCTCTCAATAGTCTTTTTCCATTCATTTTTATGTATCGACTCATTATACAACCACCCATTCATTTTTTTTTAAATTTCTGTGTTGAGCAACTATCATGTGCCAGGTATCCTTTTGGGTATTGGATATGGAGATATGATGGTCCAGTGGTGATCTTGGGAATACCACAAAATACACAATTACAATAGAGGTAGCACCTGAATCCTAAAGATCAGCAAATAATAGACAACATGACACTTTTTGTTGAACAGCATGCACTGTTAATTGATAAATAAAGTAGGTATGCATTTATATATTTATTCACTCAACAGATATGTGTTGGTTGCTTGCTAAATGCTAGGTGCTGGGAATATAGGAATGAACAATATGAACCTAATCATTTGGTATATAGAAATCAGTTTTATTTCCAACCCTTGACCTAAATTGAATTGCAAACTTGTGGATGTGGCTTTTGTAATCACACTTACTTAAAAATTCTCTAACTATATAATGCCCAAAAGGCATTCAGTCATTTGCATGGGACTCACCTTTCACCTTACGTGATAGACCAATCAGACACTGAGTCTTCCCTTGCTTACTTTCAGTGTCTGATGGGATGTCTTCTCCTACTTTCTGTCCTACCCTCTCTAACCAACTATGACTTGGGAACATTTTGCAAATAAGCTCCTTGCTGGATGCTTTTGTGTAAGGTATAACCTATACAGCTATAGATACTGTGATCTTGCCTCTTCTCAACTTTCCAAAAATTTTAGGACTTTGGTGCTACTATAATGTGCACTTAATGACATAAAATCTTAAAGATATGTTCTAAATCATGTGTGTATCTTGCATTGCCTTTGAGATTGCCAGCTCCTATACAGCAGGCCAGGTTTTTATTTGTTTTAGCTCCTTTCACAGTTCCAGTTTAACATATTCTAATTGTAGAGCACACCATCAAATGTTGGCTTGCTCACATTCTGTGTTATATGACCATAGCTAGGTTAAATGACTATGTCTGTTCAATTTCACATGTCTCAACAAATCCAAGCTCAAGATTATTTTTCTTGCAATCAAACTAGAAGGCCAATTTCATACCAGCTTTTTAAAACATTTTTATTTTATTCATATGTGTATACAATGTTTGAGTCATTTCTCTCCCCTTCCCCCTGTCCCCTCCCTACCCCCCCCACTCCCTGCCTTACCCCCCTTTATCCCTCACTACCCGGCAAAAACTATTTTGCCCTTATCTGTAATTTTGTTGAAGAGAGAATATAAGCAATAATAGGAAGGTGACAGAGTCTTCTGCACTCTCTCAATACAGAGGAAAAGTGGTAGACAAATCCAATGAGAGTAGAGCTAATAATCCTAAGGCTGCTCCTAGAAACCATGGGCCCTAGGGCAGGCTGTTTGGACGGATATTATGGGAAGAGGGGACATTTTAACATCTTTCACATTAATTAATAATTGCTTACTTCATTTGCGTATAAGACCTGCTCTGTTCCTTTTTGATCGGACAACAACAAAAATCACTGTGACATGCACCCAAGACAGAAGCTAGAAGATTCATTTCCCCTGATATCTCAAGGGAAGTCTACATCACTTAAAATGGATTCTTCTGGTAGAATTCAGAGTGTGCATCTCAAGTGATGGCATTTGTTGGAATCATATGGGTCAGTTGTTTAAAATGTAGATTCCTGGAATTTACCAGAAGTTATACATTTTAGCTGTGAAGCATTATAGTTTTTTAATTGCATTTAAGTATTTTACAGATTTTAAAGATATTATAACTTCATTTTTTCAATCAATTTTAATATACAATATCAAAAATATGGTCCTCTGCCTCTTGTAGACCCTGAAATAGAGAAAGTCCTTCCAATGAGTTCTCCCTTACCCTTCAATGTTCTCCTCTCTAATTTAGCACACTTGTGCAATAGTCTAGGGAGAAGTTTATTCCCTCTTCTCTCTAAGGTTTCTAGAAGGTTAGAATTTACTGTTCTAATCATTTTGCTGCCTGATGGAAATTAATTTGATGCTGATTTATCTAGTGTAAAGCTCTGGTAGTGACCACAATTTAATTTAAAAAATTCAGCTGCAAAACATCAGGGCCAAAAAGCACTCTCTCCAGCTCTATTTCCCCCAATGCTCCTTTACATCCTAATACTCATGTCCCCAATAAGCCATTTTAACCCTTCCAAACTGCAAGAGCCCCCTTAGTGACTATGACAGACAGGTACTCCCTGCTGAACATGTGTAGTTGTTTAATAGGTGGCTACTATGTTTCTTTCCTCCTGATTCCATCTTCTGTCATGAAACCGCTGATAGTCCTCTTCCCCAGCTATGATTTCTAGGTGGTTAGAATTACTTCTGTGACCATTCAAGGAATTGGTGTAGGGTACATTTTTTACTGTTTGCTCTGCTTCCAGCCCTTGTAACAGTCTTAGCTCCAGTGTACAAACTCAGGTGCCAAACCTCAGGGCAAATCTTAGATCCCATTCTTGTCCTTTCTAACTCTCCCATCCTCACACTACACTACTGACACTAACTAGTATCTGTCTCATTGCTTCAAGAACAATCTCAGGTGTTAGCAGACAGGAACCAGAAAGCATTACATAATAGGTAATATTTGATCTGGGCTTTGAGAGATTGGCTGGATATCTCCAGATAGAGATGGAGGGAAAGAACATTCCAGAAAGAGGCAACAGTATGCAAAGTCAGGAAGATAGAGAAGGTGAGCATAACCTTTGAAGCCAAATTACATAATCAGGATTTGTTTACATGAGTGGTACTCAAACTTCAGTGGACATCTGGCCCAGTGGAATGCTTACCAAAATACAAATTCCTGAATCCCACTTTAGATCTACGTAAAATGGGTGCTTTAATGGTTGGTGGTCCAACTTTTTTGGGTCATTTTAATGCAAATGGTTGTCAACCACACTTCCAGAAAGGCTAATTCAGGGATTCTTCTTGCTGGTCCAGATAAATTCAGTAGTGAGCTAATTTCCCTACCCATTAAATGGAAGCAGTAATAGAACCTGTCTCATTGAGCAGTTACAAAAATTTAGATGCTATGACAAGTGGTAGCTAATATTACTGAAGCCCCCCCCCCTTACTTACATATCTGCTTTTGGATCTGCAATTAATTCCTTGTGCAAAATCAGTTGTGCAAGCACTTTGCTCTTGGACTGGTATTACGGTAGTGAACAAGACAAAGTCCCTATCATCAGTGGGGATTGTTACTACAGGGGAAGCCTAAGAATAAACAAACAGAGATGAATCCATTAAAATTATTTTGTTATTTCTAGTACTGGAGTTTGAACTCATGCCCTCTTGTTAGACAAGCACTCTACCACTTGTGTCATGCCCCTAATCCAAATATCATTTACTTTTAATAATAAAAATGTACAACCAGGAGCTACAGATAGAAACTGTTGGATCACAGTTCTCAAATATGGATCAGACTGACTCTAGATCCTGAGTTCTCAGGCACTAAGACTGCCCTGGGGGAAGTGCACCAGGTGGCAGAAAGGTACCTGCAACAGGTGTGGAAAAAGGCTGATGAGACTTTTGAAACTCTGATGAACAGATCCTTCTCTACATTCATCCAGGTCTCAAATTTAACTGTACAGGTTTCTCTTCTGCTTATGTTTCCTGAGAAAAATCAGCCTTTTCTATTTCAGAAGTGGCCTTTGCATAGATCCTGTATTCAGGGATCCTGCATCAGCTATGTGAGTCATATGCAGTACAGTTCTGGGAGCACCTTCAGATATGGTAGTCCTAAAGCCTGATAAGCTGCTTGTCACCTTTTCTAGGGGTCTCCAGAGATGTAAACTTATCTCTTGAGTTCACAGATCATTCTACCTACTTGTGTGTTTCGTTTGCAAGTCAAGGAACCTTTTTCTTTGGGCAAACAGTGCAATCACAGAAGTGGTGATCATGGTGGTTATCTAAACTCAGATATAACTGCCACTAAGTCACTCAGGTATTCCATTTCTGGGCCTCGGCAGAAGAGAGAGGTATATCTTTATCACCTGAGACATAGGAAAATCTACAGGTCTGTCCCCAATTGGGATTGTCACAGGTCTCATGCACTCAGATATAATGCATGTCTTCTAACTTTTGGCCTCACCTTTGAGGGGCTAGCTTAGTTCTAACCTCCCAGACCATACTTCTAGATAGCTTGTAGAAATCACCTAAGGAGTCACTAGAACTAATTTCAGCCTGACCTAATTCCATGCACATAGCAGACTCCCAAACACTTAGGAAAAGAGGAATGGGTGAACAAACAAACTTGTCACATAAACTCGGCAAGTCTCTACATTTAGAAGAAGGCTGTTTCCTTATGGGTAAAATTCAGATAATAGTGCCTGCTATCACAGAGCTCTTTTGAGGCTCAAATAAGATATATGTGAGTGTGTTTTACAAAGTATACAGTACTGTATTAAGTATGTAATATATATGTGTATATACAAGTTACACAGTGGTGCTGGGGAACAAACCCAGAGATCATATTAGCTGTTGTTATGAAATCTGTCATCTAGGCAGATTTTATTTCAGATAATTTTTGTACCCACTACCATAGAAGTTTACATATCTCCAAACACTAAACACTTGTAATGGATGTAAATCCACATATTTATTTGCCCTTTTTATTAGTGTATACTAATTGTACAGAATAATTAGCTTCATTATAACATTTTCATACATACATAATGTACTTTGGTCATATTCAGAAAACCCTCCATTATCATCTCTTCCCCTCCCTCTCCCTCCTGCTAATCCCCTCCCTCTTGCCAAATAGTCCTCCTACTCTCATGCCTTTTTAAATCTAGATTCCACACTCATATGTATTTCTTAACATGATTGACAAACTACAGATCAGAGATTTCCCAAGTTTCTCCCTATCAATTAGTGAAAAGTATTTATTCATTAACTTACTCATTTATCCAATAAATATTAAGCAAGAACTACTATATGCTAGAACATGTGTCCTGGTTAAGGATGGAGGAAATTTAGTGTTAAATGCCTCTGAACGGATCAGTTTACCTATATGAAATGTATGAAGTAATTAAGAGAAAAATTCTGTGGCATAACAGAGGTTTTCCTAGAGGATCCACTAGGTGATGGACACGTCTGTGTACCTCCAGAATTTAAGGCCAGGCCAATGGAAACCTGGATAGAATTGGTTAACAGGGCTCTAACCCCATGAATTCAAACCTTATTTAATAATTGGTATTGATTTCTCAAAGAATGAAGAAGCCTACAATACTTCCTTTTTTTCTATTCTGAGAGATTTCTGATATGCTATAATTAATAGGAGGGAGTTTGAGATGAATAAATTTCTCATCAAGTCTCTGAGATTAACTCACAATTTTATAGATCCAGTCATTCCATAAGTTCTGTTGCCCAGAAAAAAATAGGAAAGAAAACAAAGAAAAGGCATAAAAGAAAGAAGGAGGGTTCTGAATACAGCTGTGGTAGAGTGCGTGCCAACCATGTGGATGCCCTGGGTTCCATCATTTGTACAGAGAGATGTAGAGCAGGGAGATAGGCATGGAGGGAGGGGAAGAAGAAAGAGGGAAGGGAAAGAGGAAGAGAGAGAGATAATGAAAGGGAGAGGAGAAGGTTGAGAGAGAAACACAGAATTACTTTCCTCCATGTTTTTCCCTCTGACATTTGATGCTAAACTTTATATAGATGTATGATTGCTCATATTTGAATTTTTCTTGTTCACATCAATCAGCTAATCAAAGGAGTCCAGGACTCCCAAAAAAGTTTACAATCTTAAGGCAAATAAATAATGGAGTTTGAAACTATAGTTCTATAATTGTAGACTCCATGACAATGAGGACCAAGTCTGTCTTGTTCACCTTTCACCTGTTGTATCCCCACTATCAAGAATATAGCTCAGCACATGGTAGTATATCAGTAAATTTTTGTTAAATTCATTTATTCACTCAAGGAATATTTCTTGTTAATTAATTGTTAAGTGGATGAATGAAAGAGAAAAGGTCATCAACCAGCAGATGGAAAGAGATATTCTTTGGGCTTTGGGGCCATCCTGTCACTGGCATAGTTGGTCCTTTTTCTGTAGTAGTTACTGAAGATAGAGTATGACAACTATTGATATGCCTGATGAATGCCCAAGATAGGTGAAATCTGGGATACACAGTAGCAGGCTCAGGCATCTGTCCTATTTGGTTACTTTTTGGTACTGGGGAAAAAAAATCCACATCTTTTCATGTGTCTCCCAATTCCTACGTGCATCTTTGTTAGTCACCAAAATTATTAACAGGCAGTAGCAGGCATTGAAGGCTATTGCTAAGCAGAGA
This sequence comes from Castor canadensis, assembly GCF_047511655.1. Classification (NCBI taxonomy): domain Eukaryota; kingdom Metazoa; phylum Chordata; class Mammalia; order Rodentia; family Castoridae; genus Castor; species Castor canadensis. The sequence goes on along the minus strand of NC_133405.1, from coordinate 42,997,754 downwards.
ACTGCCCAACTATGCCATGAGGAGAAGGGCTCTGACCCCCAGCTGATTCTGACTCTCAGACACCTTACTGACAAAACCAGGAACATTAATGCAAAATGATCAATAAATTTGTTTCTATGTCAGACCACCAGAAGGTGGGCCAGACCAGGCCCAAGATGTGAAGTCTGAAAAATCAGTCTTTGGTGCTCACTACATCACTTGCAGAGAAAATGCTCTGTCCTCTTTCCCCTAAGCTGGACATTAGACAGTCCATTTCTAGGGTGGGTAGAATGTCAAAGAGAGGTGTTAGGCATGCAAGAGCAGTTTGGGAAAGAAAAGGTGTTGAGATGTCCCCAAGCAGGATGCATAAGTTGAAAGAGGAGTTTTTGTCATGCACATGACCTTAATAGCTGACATGTTTACCTCCTGTGGGCATGGTGATCTTAAGACACTTGTCTGAATGTATATTTGGAGAGGCTGGGAGAATTAAGGACAGAGTAGAGGGGAAACTGGGTGGTTGAAGTAACTCTGGTAGACACACAAAAGGAGTAAAATAGAGTTAGTTGGGTGTATGTGTATGATGATGGGCATCTTGGCTTAGGAAATAGGGCAGTTAGTCTTAGAACCAAGTGAAATGCTCCTTAGAGGATGCCTTTGGTTAGAACCTAGGGGACAGTTAGCAAGTCAGTCAATCAAGAAAGATGAAGCTTGGGAAGTCTGAGGTTGGGTAGAGGTGAGTATCGTATCTACATCAGGACATGGGACTTGGGGATACAGGCAAGATGGTCAGGAAGTTATGGTATTGTTGTTACTTTGGTTCAGGTGCAGAACTTACTAAGAGTTTGTCATTGGCTATTATAAAAAAATGCTAGTGAGGATGTGGAAAAAAGGGAATTCTCATATACTGTTGCTATGAATGAAAATTATAACCATTATGGAGAGCAGGTTTTTCAAAAAACTGAAAATAGAACTACCATATGATCCAGATATCAGACTTCTGGGTGTATGGCCAAAACAAATGAAATCAGCATACCAAAGAGATACCCACACCCTCGTGTTTATTGTGGCACTGTTCACAATAGCTAAGATACAGAATCAGCTTAGATTCTTATCAACAGATGAATAGGGGAGGATCCAAGATGGTGACTGGGGTGCAGATGCAGACAGCGTGAGCTCTGTGAATCAAAAACCTTACTGAGAAGCTAGAGCCACACATGGTGGAAATAAAGCACCAAGGAGAATCAAAACTTCTATACCCTGAACCCCTAGCCTGTAGAAAGCTTCTCCATGCACCTTACACTGAGAAAATGGGAGGGCTGCAGCCACCGCCAGCCACTGGCTGAATGGAGACATTCAGCAGACCAAACAGGTGAGTAGCAAGTGTCACACAGTATTCCCCCAGCCACCCCTGGGATAAACCAGCATAGCCCCCTGGACAGACTGACCCCCCCCACACACACAAAAAAAAAATTGAATAAACAACGAACTGAAAACTAGCACACAGCAGAGGGGGCAGGAACCCTGAAAGTGCACTAGAGAGGGGGGAGAGACAAGGAACTAATTTCTGTGCAAACTATCAGTAAATGGCTGGAAAGGCAGGAAGGCTGACAGCAGGCAGGTTATAAGCCACTGCCTAAAGTAGGGCAGGTAGTGGATGACAAAGCTCATCTCCTGAGCCAGTGAGCAACACCCAAAATCGAATGGTTCTGCTGCAAAATTGAAAAACAAACAGCAAACCATCACGACATGCTGACAGCAGGGGGCCAGCTGACAGATCACTGACCTTGCCCCAAAGAAAGGGGGCAAGGCAAAGAAGCCCCCAGTAAACAAGCACAGTGAAAAGCAAACTCCTAAGCAGGACAGCTGGTGGAGCTGATCTCCTGAACCTGAGGACAGCATGCAAACTTAAACTGCCAAACCCCACTGAGTGAGGAGCTGACCAAGCTGCTGCCACTGAAGATAGAAGAACAAAACACAACCCACAAACCAACCACCTGGCAAGACTATGACAGAGCTTCTGTTTAAATACCAACACCAGTACTGGATGCTGGAGGAGTAGCACCAGAACTTAAACTAAGGCTGAAATTCTATTCTTCCTGAACCTGGAGTTTTGTTTGTTTGTTTTGTCTCTTGTTTGTTCATCTCTCCCCATTGGTTTTTTTTTTTTTAGTTTTATTGTGAATTATACCCAGACCAGGGACAGAAATAGCACACACACACACACTTAACTAAAAACCCAATACAGCCACAAAACAAAATTAAACCAAGGGAAAGAAAACAGGTGACTGAAACCACCAACTAGCTTATCAAAAACATAGTTGCACAGTACCAAGTGGAGCAATGGGGAGAAGAAAAAGGGATGGAAACCCCCCCAAAAATAATTTAATGCAGGATTCAGAGGGAAATAAAATGGATACCCAGTTCTGGACTCCAACAAAACAAAGATAAATGACTGCAAGAAACCTAACAATGTCCACAAGAACAACCTCAAAGAAGAAATCCTGCAAGTAATCACTGAGAATTTCATGGAGATGTTACTAGACATGGTTAACCAAAATGAACAAGAGGCACTCAAGAAACTCAAGACACCAAAAGTAAAGAATATGAGAAGACAAATAAATGAACTCATATAAGACCTAAATAAACACCAAAGAGAAAAAAAAACACTATAAATAAAGAGATAAATGAATCAAAGATGAAAATTGAAAATATTAAAGAGGAAGTGACCCATAATATGGAAAACTTCAGAAAAAAAGAATGAAACAGAAATACAAAACACAATGGAAGGCCACTCCAGCAGACTAGAACAAGCAGAAGACAGAATGTCAGAACTTGAAGATGAAATGGAAATTAAAAGATAAACTGAAGAGCTATTAGTCAAACAACTCAAGACATGTGAAAGGAATATGCAAGAACTCACTGACTCCATCAAAAGACCAAACCTGAGAATCATGGGCATTGAAGAAGGAGAAGAGGTGCAAGCAAAAGGAATTTGTAATATATCAAAAAAATAATAACAGAAAATTTCCCAAATCTAGAGAAAACTGTCCCCACTCAGGTACAGGAAGCCTCCAGGACACCAAACAAACTTGACCAAAATAGAACTATCCCACAACATATCATTAAAACAACAAGCTATGTCTCAAACTCCTAGAAAAACAAGAATAAGCAAATCCCAAAACAAGCCAAAGGAGAGAATTAATAAAAATAAGGGCCAAAATTAATGAAATAGACCCCTGGCAGACCTGACTAAACTGAAGAGAGAAAAAACCCAAATCAGTAAACTCAGAAATGCAAAAGGGGAGATGACAACAAACACCACAGAAATCCAGGAAATTGTCAGAGACTACTTTGAGAACCTATATTCTAATAGATTGGAAAATCATGAAGAAATGGACAGATTTCTAGATACTTATGACCATCCAAAATTGAACCAAGAGGATATTAATCACCTGAACAGATCTATAACACAAAATGAAATTGAAGCAGCAATAGTCTCCCAAAAAAGAAAAGCCCAGGACCTGATGGATTCTCAGCTGAATTCAATCAGACCTTTAAAGAAGAACTAATACCAACCCTCCTTAAACTGTTCCATGAAATAGAAAGGGAAGGAACACTACCTAACTGATTTTATGAAGCCAGTATTACACTCATCCCCAAACCAGACAAAGACACCTCCAAAAAGGAGAACTATAGGCCAATCTTCTTAACACTGATGCAAAAATCCTCAATAAAATAATGGCAAACTGAATCCAACAGCACATCAGAAAGATCATTCACCACGATCAAGTTGGCTTCTTCCCAGGGATGCAACATACACAAATCTATAAATGTAGTACAGCACATTAATAAAAGCAAAGACAAAAACCACTTGATCATCTCAATAGATGCAGAAAAAGCCTTTGATAAGATCCAACACCACTTCATGATAAAAGCTGTAAGAAAACTAGGAACAGAAGGAAAGTACCTCAACATTGTAAAGGCTATATATGACAAACCTATAGCCAACATCATACTTAATGGAGAAAAACTGAAACCATTTCCCTTAAAATCAGGAATGAGACAAGGGTGCCCACTATTCCCACTCCTATTCAACATAGTCATGGAATTCCTTGCCAGAGAAATTAGACAAGAAGAAGAAATAAAAGGACTATAAATAGCTAAAGAAACTGTCAAAATCTCCCTATTTGCAGAAAACATGATCCTGTATCTTAAACATCCAAAAAACTCTGCCCAAAAACTCCTAGACATCTTAAACAGCAACAGCAAGGTGGCAGGATACAAAATCAACTTACAAAAATCATTAGCTTTTCTATATAACAACAACAAACAAATTGAGAAAGAATATATGGAAATAATTCCATTTACAGTAGCCTCAAAAAAATCAAATACTGAGGAGTAAACTTAACAAAGGATGTCAATGACCTCTACAAGGAGAACTACAAACCCCTGAAGAAAGAGATCGAGGAAGATTACAGAAGGTGGAAAGACCTCCCATGCTCATGGATTGGTAGAATCAACATAGTAAAAATGGCTATACTACCAAAAGCAATCTACATGTTTAATGCAATTCCCATCAAAATCCCAATGACATTCATCACAGAAATTGAAAAATCTACCATAAAGTTCATTTGGAAACACAAGAGACTTCAAATAGCCAAGGCAATACTCAGCAAAAAGAGCAATGCTGGAGGTATCACAATACCCAACTTTAAACTGTATTACAAAGCAATAGCAATAAGAACAGCATGGTACTGGCACAAAAACAGACATGAAGACCAGTGGAACAGAATAGACGACCTGGATATGAATCCACACAGCTATACCCACTTTATTTTTGACAAAGGAGCCAAAAACATACGATGGAGAAAAGACAGCCTCTTCAACAAATGTTGCTGGGGAAAGTGGTTACCCGTCTGCAAGAAGCTGAAACTAGATCCATGTCTATCACCCTGTACTAGTATCAACTCAAAATGGATCAAGGACCTTAATATCAGACCCGAAACTCTGGTGTTAGTACAGGAAGGAGCAGGAAACACTCTGGAAGCAATAGGTATAGGCAAGGACTTCCTCAGTAGAACCCCAGCAGTTCAGTAAATAAGAGAAAGGATGGACAAATGGGACTACATAAAATTAAAAAGCTTTTGCATGACAAAAGAAATGGTCTCTAAACTGAAGAGACCACCCACAGAGTGGGAGAAAATATTTGCCAGCTATACATCAGACAAAGGGCTGATAACCAGAATATACAAGGAACTTAAGAAACTAAACTCTCCCAAAATTAATGAACCAATAAAGAAATGGGCAACTGAACTAAACAGAACTTTCTCAAAAGAAGAAATTCAAATGGCCAAAAAACACATGAAAAAATGCTCACCATCTCTGGCCATAAAGGAAATGCAAATCAAAACCACGCTAAGATTCCACCTTACCCCTGTTAGAATAGCTATCATCAAAAACACCACCAACAAAGGTGTTGGCGAGGATGTGGGGAAAAAGGAACCCTCATACACTGCTGGTGGGAATGTAAGCTGGTGCAACTACTCTGGAAAACAATATGGAGGCTTCTTAAAAATCTAAACGTAGAACTGCCATATGATCCAGCAATCCCACTCCTAGAGATTTACCCAAAGGAATGCAACACAGCTTACTCCAGAGGCACCTGCACACCCATGTTTATTGCAGCACTATTCTCAATAGCCAAGTTATGGAAACAGCCAAGATGCCCCACTACTGACGAATGGATTAAGAAAATGTGGTATTTATACACAATGAAATTTTATTCAGCCATGAAGAATGAATGAAATCTTATCATTCGCAAGTAAATGGATGGAACTGGAGAACATCATCTTGAGCCAGGTTAGCCAGGCTCAGAAGACCAAAAATGGTATGTTCTCCCACTTATGCTGACTTCAGATCTAGGGCAAATGCAGTAGTGTTATTGGACTTGGGTCACACTCTAAGGGGAGAGCACCTACGGAAGGAATGGGGATAGGTAGGAAACCCAAAACTTGAAAGTGTTTGATGTCCCCACTGCAAGAGTAGCTAATACAATAACCTTAAAATGACAGAGGTCAGTATGGGAAGGTGACCGGGAAGTAGTGAAGAGGTCAGGTAGAGATGAATCAATTCGGGTTGTAATACACTTGTCTCTTTTTTTGTGGTGAAACTGAGGTTTGAACTCAGGGCCTCACACTTGCTAGGCAGGTGCTCTACCATTTGAGCCATTCCTCCACCAGAGGTGTTTTGTTTTTTTTGTTTGGTAGCCCTGGGGTTTGAACTCAGGGCCTCATGCTTCCTAGGCTGTCGGTCTACCATTTAAGTCACTCCGCCAGCCCATGTAATACACTTGTGCTTGGAAGGAATGCTAGGAATCTCTCTGTATAGCTATCCTTAACTAGTAAAAACACTTTTTCTTATTATTGCTTATGTCTACTCTTCAACAAAATTGGAGAAAAGGGCAGAAAAGGTTCTTCCTGGAAGTGAGGGGGGTGGGGGAGAGAGGGAGGGGGTGGGGGATATGGGGGAGAAATGGCCCAATGTATGCACATATGAATAAATGAATAAAGAAAAAACAGATGAATGGGTACAGAAAATGTGGTATATAATAATGGAATATTATTCTGCCATAAAGTAAAATGAAATCTTGTCATTTGCAGCAAAATGAATGGAAATGGGGGACATTATGTTAGGTAAAATAAACCAGACCTAGAAATACAAGTACCACATGTACTCTCTTGTAATTAGTAGCTTAAATAGGTTAATCTGAATGCAGATAGTGATTACTAGAGTTTGGAAGGGGGAGAAGGAGGGTGGATAAAAGGAGGCTCGAATTGATTAGTGCATACTGTATGTGTGTGTTGAAATACCACACTGAACCCCATTAATATGTACAATTTATACATTAATAAAACATGAAAAATTGTATGCATCTCTCTGTCTCAGTTTCCTCCCCTATAAAATGGAATTAATAAAAGTACTTACCTGATGAGGTTGTTGTGAAGATTTAATGAGATAATATGGGGCAAAGAGGACTTCATTCCCATTTGAAAGTAATTTCAAGTAGAAGAAAAGGAATAAGTAATTTCTGAGGGGCAGAAAGGAGTGAAGCCAACACCTTATAGTCTTACTGCCTCCAATAAACACCAGGTCACATTCTGTGGGTCTGCAAGCTAGTTCCTTGTGGAAAATGAGAGCTAATATCTCATGGCCACTTTTCTGTCTTTCCAAATTTGACCCATCCTTCAAGGCTCATATCAATTTACACTTCTTAATTCTACCTCACAACAATCCAGTCAAATAGATAGTGGTTGGGGTACAGTCAGGAAAACAGAAATAACTGAGTCGTTTCAAACCTTACATACTTAATACAGGAGCTGGTTACATGAGTGATGGAAAAGCTAAACAGGTGATAGGCAATTCAGAGTTTAACAATAACAGGAAGCCCCTATTATCCCTACAGTTTGAGGAGCAATAGGAAGAGGTAGCGTTAACAGAGCCCAGTGACTGGGGCTCTCTGGCAGGAACTAGAGTCAAGACAGGGCTATCTTGAAAAACGTGGGACCAAGAAAGAAGGGATGCCCAGTGGTAGTTAGAGGTGAGTTCCAGAGAAGATACAGTTGCCACAGTAGGCACCACAAAAAAGTGAGTCTGGAGATAGGGAAAAAATATTGTAACTTCCCTGCTCCTCCTACCTTCTGGCTGGTCCAGAAGCCAAAGGGAAAGAGATTGGGAACAAGGAAATGGGCAAGCAATGAATCCAAATAAGTAGCTGATGAAGTGTCTATAATCACTCCAATTTTATACAGAAGTCTAATGGTCAAATTGGCCAAAACTATACAAAGTGGCAGTCCAGGTTTCAAATCCTCACAGTCTGAGCATTCTCAGGCCTATGTTTTTGGTAACCACTGCTAATATACTCATAGTACTAGTGCTATTGTTATTTTACTCTTAGACTTTTTCTTCTCAACTAGATTTTAAGCTTCCTGATGGCATTGACTGTGTCTTTCCCTTTATGTCATTTGTGGCACCTTGCCCTTGTGTCTTTTACAGAACCTACTAGAAGATGTTGATTGAATGGGATTACCAGCAGGTGTTCACGTATTCCATGTTACCCAAGGGTGGGGGACAATTTTTAAATGTTGGTGGTGGTGCTGAATGCTTTTTCCTTGGTAGTCCCTTGTCAGATTCCAGGCAATAGTTTGCCAATAGGAAAAAAACATAAGCTAAGATTAGAAAATTCAATATTTAGATTGCTTGAGGGCATCTCAAAAGTAAGAGACAGTTATTTAAATTTGAAATGCTTCTGTACCAATGTGACAAAATTCCTACAGCTTGAATTGAGCAACTACTTCTGGAAAGAACTATACTATTCTTAGATTCACACAGACAGAAAGCTGGTAGGGTTTATATAGCCTTATCTTAAGAAACAGCTCTTAGAAGCTGAGGTGGATACAGGTTCCTAACCTGAAAGAAGTTGGGCCAGTTGGTGGGCTCTTTGTCCCCTGGGGACATAATGAAATCTTTGATCACTGGAACTGGTAGGACAAAGAGTCTCAACAGTTCAGCATTGTAATAGAGCTTGGAAAAGAATGAAACTGTGCTAAGGTTCCTGTAGTGTAAGTGTATTTCCAGTGCTTCTTGCTCTGAAGGCAAGGGTCAATATGAGAGTGTAGTGGTTCTGTGTGTGGTTCTTGGGGTTAGACTACCTCAATTTAAATCCAGACTGTCTCACTGACTGGCATATTGTGATTAATAATAGCATTATAATATAGCATATTGTACTGATTTTTCTCCTGTTTCCTTGATTCTTCTTTCTTTATCTCTGACTGATCCATCCTCATTCTTCTAACCTCTGAACATAAGTGTTCCCTGAGTCTCCATTTCAGATCTCTTTTCTATCCACACTCACTCTCTTAGTGACCTTATCCAGTCCCCATAGGCTTAAATACTATACCTTTACTGGTGACTCCCAAATCTTTGTCTCTAGTATGGAGCTGTCCTCTAGACCTGTAGACCACTGCCTACTCAATGTCACCTTCTGTTGTCTACTAGGCCTTACTCCATAAATCTAAAACTCCATTCTGGATATCTTCCCTCCTTCATCTCCACTAATCCTGCTCCTTTACCATCCCTCCCCATCTCAGTGATGGGTTAACTCCATCTTTCCAGTTACTCAGGCCCAAAACCCTCATTGTCATCCCTCACTCTTGTCTTTTACTTGTGCCTGACATCTGATCTATCAGTAAATTGGATCTATTTCCAAAATATATCCAGAATCTGTCTACTTCTCCTGGTCACCATTATGATCACTTTGTTCTACATCACCACCAGCTCTTCTTTGGGTCAAGACAGTGGTCACATAATTTGTTCTCTGTCTTTGCCCTAGTACTCTTGAGTATACTTTCTCTTAAGCACAGTAATTTTATGAAATGCAAGATAAATCATGTATCTCTTCAGCTCCAAACCTCCCCCCAGTTCTCTGTCTCAGTGCAGAAGCCAAAGTCCTTATCCGTGGTCTGTGAAGCCCTACATGATCCGTCCCTACCCCATTATTTCTTGACCCTCATGTTCTACTTCTTTTTGCATTATTTAACTCCATTCCAGTCATACTGGACTTCATAAGTTGAAAATGAAGATGTTAGTATGGCTGAACTCTATCTGGAGGCTCTGAAGAATCTGCTTCCAAGTTCATTTATCAGTTGTTACAGAATTCATTTCAATGTAGTTGTAGGACTGAGGTCTCCACTTTCTTCCAAGCTGTCAGTTGTGTGTGGGGGGGACACTCATACCTCTTAAAGGTACCTGTATTTCTTACCACATGGCTCCCTCCATCTTCAAGCCAACAATGGCACGTCAAATCTTCCTTTTGATTCTCCTCCCTAATGTCCTTTTCTGCTACCAGTTGAAGAAAAAATGCTTTCAAAGGTCTCAACTCATGTAATTAGAATTAGGTGCACCTGGATAATCTCCCTGGTTAGTAACATTAATGTACCTGTAAAATCCCTTTGGCCATGTCATGTAACAAAATCACAAGTGTGATTATATGCATAGTCCTAATATAGTGGTAAATATTCAGACTATTTAAGAAATTAGTCAGAATGTATGCCAAATGTACTACTGGGGCAGGGTCCTGGATGCTATCTGCCATTCCAGTTGTTACAGTTTACTTTCTGGATTGTGTAGAAGTCCAAGGATGTCCTGTAGGGTACAGCTATAGTGCCAGCTATTTACTAACTAATATGGAAATATTGCTAATATTTTAACAAATGGGTATCCATCTCAGTGCATAGTAGTTGGTTAACAGTCCTGGTTAGAGGATTAAAAATCATAGTGCAGTATATGAAATTCTGCCTTTTTCTCTATGCTTTGAGAAGCTGAGGCTGGCCTCAGATGACTGGGGCTAATTCAGTGATCACCTGCCCTCCTTGGCACTTCAGTGGTATACAACAGATATATCTAACTTGTCTACTATGTTTGCAGTGCCAGGTTTGTTTGGATGAATGTTCTTCATTTGCATGGCTGTCTTCTTTGGTGGGAGAGTCTATTCATCATTTCATCTTCCAAATGCTGCCACCCTAAGGGAGACAACCAATGCTATGTATTTGGGTTCTCCCCAATACATCTGGCAGCTTTGGCTCAGTGAGACATGTATTGTTTACTTATTGTCAGTGTTAGTGTAAACACTACACAGTAGGCAACAAAATCAAGAGTCCTTATTAACTTCCTGAATGAGACTTGATCACAGATTATCATGACCCCCATGCTTTGCAATGACCAAGCTCAGGCAACAAAGATGTCCCTGGTAGTTGGGTCAGAAGGTAGGAATAGGTTCTAAGAGAAATGAACTTTGTGGGACTATCCTATCTCTCCCTTCTAATATTTTGTAATGGCTGAATCTGATGGAAATGGAATCAAGAGTAGCTTTGCTTAATGTAACTTGTACATTCACACCGAGAGCAGTAGTGACAATGTGGTTGAATTGAAGTGTCACAGGCCAGATGGTAATAAGAAGTTTGAGGGATGAAGGGAAGGGTAAATCACTGTTCATTGAAAAATAATAATAACAAAGAGTATGGCCAGCTCCACCGGACAGAGGACAGGCCTGGAGTAATCCCTGCTTCACCATATCTTAAGGATAACTTTGGCAGAGAAATACAAATTGCTGCAGACCCTAGATCCACATCACTGCAGCTCTGAATCCTGCATGGAGCACTGATAAAGAGATCAACCCTTCACAGGATTGGTTTTGGCTGGTGATCTGAACCTCTGACCTAGAATGTACAGTGAATGGATTTCACAGTGAGGCATGCTGAGTCTTCACTTCATCAAATATGATGCCTTTTGAAGCAGTAGAAATTTGTCTTCAATGGTGATCCTTTGTGTAGTGCCTCGCCCTGTATCACTACTTAAGTAGAGAGGTTGCAAATGAAATCAAGTGTACTTGCTAGTGTTTATCATTTAAGCAGATCCAGGTGTTTCTGCAATCAGGCTGCATAATAGCAGCATCCCACTGGATCCATTTCCAAATAGTAAAAATACATGCCCAGGAAATCCCAAGGCAGCAAGTAATAATGCAGAATGGTTTGCCATGCCTCCCAATGTGTGACATGGTATGGAGCCCATTCAGGTCATCTACTCTAGGCTCCCTCCCTGGGGAGGGGAGCCAAGATATTTTTTTCAGATGAAGCGTAGGTGGTATGAAAACAAAATCAATTTCAAGCAGGTGGTGACAGAGAAGCTGGGGTTAATGATTCCCACCCTTCCTAGAAAATGTCTCTGAGCTCAGTGGGCCACCACAACCCTGTATAGGTGACAAAAATGTCTCTCCCTTTTCTACTGTCACTAGGAACAATCAACTAATGCCTGAGCGTGACTGTTGCCATCTTTGGCAGTGGTGAAGTATAGAATACCAGCCACAGGGGCAGAAAAATCAACCCCTAAGATCCTAAGATTCCATGCTTATCATCATCCCTTCTAGAGACTAGGAGGGAGCATAGATCACTTCAAAGTTCTTGGTCTAGTTGTGCTTTGAATGCGAGGGGGGAGGGGAGAGAGAGAGAGAGAGAGAGAGAGAGAAAGCAAGCAAACAAAAGTGAATTATATTCCACTTCAAGCAAAACAGAGCTAGGAAGGAACTTACAAGCCTGTCCTGTTCATCTATAAACATATAGACTCACAGAGGTTGCAAGAATATTAAAGACCATCAATTCCAATTTCTTCACATTTTGTATAAGAAAACAGAGTCCCAAGAAATAAAAGAAATTAAGCAAGATAACTCCATTATTAATGACAAAAGCAGGATTAGAGTCCTTGGCTTATAAACTCCTCATTTTTTCCATTATACTCCCATCCCTTTTCTAAGTGTCTAGGATCTAAACCATCCTAGTAGACATTTTATATACTATTTTTAAAAATTCTCTCCAGTAACAAAAGTTCTACAAATCTACCTGTGTTAGCTTTCTGATACTGTGATAAAATACCTGAGAAAATCAACTTCTAGAAAAGAAATCTTTATTTTGGACTGTAATTTCAGAGATTTAAATCCAAGGTACTTGGCTTTATTACTTTGGGCCAATGATAACACAGTATACATGGTGGGAGCACATGGCATAGGAGATCTGTTCACCTCATGGCAGCCAGGAAAAAAAGAGACAAAGAGGAAGGGGCTAGGGTCCCATAATCCCCATCAACAGCATCCTTGCCAGTGACCTAACTTCTTTCCACTAGCCCCCACCTAGTAAATATTCTATCACCTCTCAATAGCACCATGAGCTGGGGATCAAGCCTTTAACACATAGGGATTTAGAGGACGTTTCAGATCAAAACCATAGCACCACCCGTGAGAATATTTTTCATTGTTATTTATAGTTAGAACTTCTAAATAACTCAAAAATCTTCTGCTGCAACATAGATCCATTTCTTTTTGGTTTTGTCCTTAGTGAAAATAGATCACAGATTTTCACTGTTACCAGTAATATTTAAGAAATGTGGACAATGTGTGTGTGGGGGGAAGAAGTATATATAGTGCATACATGTATACATATATGTATATGCAGCCAGTAATTTAAGCTTCTTTGCTTTAGGCTTTACTACACTGTGGTGGAACCAAATCTGAGAAACAGCATATAGGAAGGAACATAAGATCTTTGCATTGTATGCCTTCTGCACTGCAGCAAAAGCTTTCAGCAATGCATTGATCCACAAGGGTGATATAGCATCTTAATAGAAACTAGACATCCAAATTCAGTGATATTCAACTAAACTAAAGTTCACATAATCAGAACTTTTTTGCCAACACTCAATTTGTAGAAATAATAGGCAGATTATGAGAAAATAAACCAAGGTTAGCTATTTACTTTGGCATCCAAAACCAAGGTAGGGCCTGAACTGATCCTATATCCTCTACCCTCACCAGTTCTCATCTAGGATAATAAACACTGCTGATTGGAATGGTCATATGATAGTTCAAAAATTCAGTAATGAATGCCAGACAAGGACGTACATACCTAAAAACGTCAGCACTTGGGAGGCAGAGACCAGAGGATTATGAATTTGATGCCAGTCTGCCTCAAACCAAGGCATGTTGTAAGCACATGTGGAAATGTCACAATGAAACCTCCCTGTACAACTAATATATACTAACAAAAATATTTTAAAAAGAGATAAATAGTAAAATTGGCAATTAACTCTAAGAGTTTCTTATAGTGGAGTGCAATTACTCATCTATGCTTGCTCAAAAAGCCCCTCCATTTCTGAGAAGGTCATCCTTGTTAATAGAATTCTCAGTTTGGGGAGCAGGATGTTTGTATTTTTTTGTTTGTTGGTTTTGTGGATTTTTTTAACAGTACTGGGGTTTGAACTCAGGGCCTCACACTTGCTAGGCAGGTGCTCTACCATTTGAGCCACACCTTCATCCCTGTTTTATGTGTTGGGTATTTTCGAGATAGGGTCTTGTGAATGATTTCCCCAGTCTGGCTTCAAACCATGATCCTCCTGATCTCTGCCTCCTGAGTAGCCAGGATTACATGTGTGAGCTACTGTCACTCTGCAGATGTTTGCATTATTTTATATTCTACCTAGAAAATAAGATTAGCTGAATTCATCTTGAATTAGTGAGGTGTCAAATTGGGTAGGTAATTGTGCTCATATCCCTGAGTTTTCCTTACTAAGGCAAGAAAATGAACACAAAGATTAAAAATATTTTCAACCGATACCAAGAAATCATTACCAACAACAATGCAGTCTAGGTTACCAAGGTTCAATAGACTATGAGTTCAAACAGAATTGGCTTGGAAAGAAATAAGCCAATCTAACAACTGAGAAAACCAATGGACATTAATTGAGGCAGACCGACTCTTTCGTTGAGTTCACAATGAGCTCCATGGCAATGTGACCCATCCTGAAACCAAACTAAACACCCTTGTAAAACACAGCTACTCACGGCAATAAGCTGGTAGGAGTTGTTCATCATGGCAATCAGCATGTTCAGCAGCACTACCAGGGAGATGACATTGTATGTCCCAAACATGGTAGCACCCACAAACTCAGTGAACTCATGTCTGGCTTTCACATTGGTGACATAGAGATTTAAAAGGCCAAATACAGACCAGAAGAGTGACTGAAGGGTTTCAAAGAGCCTGAAAGAGATCAAAGAGCAGATTAGTTAGTTCCTTAAGAAGAGCAAGAAAAGAGGGCAAACATAAGGTAACCTGTGATTTGCAACAAGTATACTGATATGCACACAGGTTTTGGTCTCTTCCTTAACACAACTGATAAACAGGTCAGTTTATTCCTGTTTCTATGTCTTATGCTTTTTTCTTCTACCTGGAATACTATCTCTCTCTCCTCTCTGCCTAAACATAGCCTAAAAATTTTTCAGGGCTTATTTCAAGGACTACTTCCTCCACCAAACACTCTCATCTTCAGAAAATGTGATCTACTTCTTTTCTAATTGCATGGGGGCAGTAAATGCAGTGGTTAAGACTGTGGAATTGGTTTATATTGGGCTTGGTTGAAATCTTAGTTCCGATACTCGCTAGCTAAGTCAGAATGAAGGCAAGTGACTTTTTTTCTTTCCTTTTGGTGCTGAGGATGGAACCCAAGAGCCTCATAAATGCTACATGTGTGCTCTATCACTGACCTTACCCTAGCCACAACTCATCATTTCTGATATTTCTTAGCTGTCACAGGGCTCAGATAAGATGGTGCTCAGCCCAGTGAAGGAGTTTGAGAATTCTCAAATGAACGTTTTATATGTAATATTATTGAGCTGTTACTATATATAAGCATGTTAGGTACTTTTACAAACATTATCATTGTGATCCTTATAAAACTTTATTTTGTTACTGATGAGGAAACAGATTCAGAGATTGACTGACTTTCTCCACAACAGTCAACTAGTTAAGTGCTGAGCCAAAATTCAAAACCAGGTCTGGCTAACCTCCCAAAACTATTATTAGTCAAATTAAATGGTTTCACAAATTATTGCTTCCTGTCTTACTTTCCACACCCAAACATGTAACTTTGCAGTGATATGGTTTTGGTGTCTAAGGTTTATTTGGCCTCGAATTCAGAAATCTACATAGAGCAAATACAAGCAGCCAACAACTATATGGCACAGAATAGTCACTTCCCAAGCCCAAAGAAGAGGTCCAGAATACAAGAAATACTACTTTAAGAATGGATACACTTTTCAAATTGTGCCAAGTGTGTTGTTAATATTTTTTCTTTTTCCTTTTCTTTTTGTGTGTGCTGGGGATTGAACCCAGGGCTATGTAAGTGCTCTACCACTGAGCTACATTCCCAGTCCATAAAAGTGTTCTTAATAAGCCCAATGTATTTTGAGAAGGTTCAGGATTTGTTGTTGGGTTCATCTTGGAGGTAAGTAGCAAGTCCTCTGACTGGGAGAGTCTTTCTCCAGTTCTTTGCATGCCTATCTCTTTATCGTTACTAAGATCTTGGCTCAAGTGCCACTTCCTCAAAGAGGTTTTCTTGCTTGCTATACTTAAAGTAGCTCCATCAGTTATTCTCTATCCCATTGTCTTGTTTAATTTTTTGCAGCACTTAAAACTCCCTAAATTTATATTACACATTTTTGTTTAAATGTTTATTTTATATCTGTGTACCAAGACTGTATTTTATGTCCCTGTACTTAGACATTCAGTTACTATGTACCTAGCACATAATATTGGTACTCAATAATATTGGTTGAATAGATGAATGAATACATGTTAAATATTAAAGTTGAGAAGATTACATCATCAGGAGAAAAAATTCCAATCCCATTGACATTTGGACAGTTTGTAGGCTGCATAGCAGGGTTAGTTTATTTGTATGGAGGCCATGCTCTGCACTGGCCTGATGCTCAGGGAGCCTCCTTCAAGGCTACCTCAGAAACATGCACATAGTCCTTTTCAACTTGTTAAATGACTGTTCTCTGATCAACATAGATAATGTCCAAGATCTTTTCAGCATCACATTGCTTGTGAGATAGCCTAGAAGGAAGAAATTTGCTTTTCTCTTTCTTTCTCTTTTTTGTGGTGCAGGGCACTTTACCACTAAGCTACATTCTCAGACCAATAAATTTGGTGTTTTTTTAAAGAAATTCTGATTTCATTTCTTTTTTGGTTATTTTACCTTATTTTTAACTGAGGCATAACAAATGTACAAATGTGCGGGGTACAATCTGAAGTCTTGATACATGTGTACACTATGTAATGATCACATCAGAGTAATTTGCACCATCATCACCTCAAGCATTTAACATTTCTTTGTGGTAAAACATTCAAAATTCTCTCTTTTATCCAGTTTGAAATCTATAGTACATTGTCCTTATCTATAGCACATTGTCCTTATCTATAGCCACCCTAGTGCACAGTAGAACATCAGAACTTCTTGCCCCTATCCAACTGCAACATTGTACCCATTGACCAACCTCTCCCCTTTCCCCTACTCCCTACTCTCCCCAGCCTCTGTTAACAACTATCCTATTCTTTACTTGTAGAAACTTGGTTTTTATGTGATGCAAGCAAATGCCAATTCATGAAGCATTTGAGAATCAACTGTAAGATGGCAATATGGAGTTTAGTGGCCAGGACATGAGAACCAGAAAATATGGTAAGTCAGACTTATCACAGCATCTGAATTTCCAGAAGGATCTACCAGTCCAGGCCAGGCAATGCAATGCATCCTAGAGCCTGGCAAAGTTTTAAAAGAAGGAAGATACAGAATTCAGAAATTTAGCCCTACTAGGATGATACAGCTAGGACCTGTTGGTGCCCTTTAGATACCAGAAGTCAGGTCAGGCAGAAGGCCAGCAATGGCACAAGCAACTAGCACAACAATTAGGTGGCAAAAACTAGGGGCAGCTGTGATTCAGGAAAGGCACAAAGCAGCTGCAGCGAATAGAAATGACACTCTGAAGCACCAGAAACCATGCAAGTTAAATGTACTCAAACATAGAAAGCATTAATAAATGCTTGTTGATTGCATGACAGACAGCAAGACCACATAAAGGAAAGTATGTCATCAATATGTTGGTAAGGGCTTAATGAATTGGTGCTTCTCCCAAATGGACAATAATTACATTCCTTCACTCCCCAAATTTGCAGTAACTAAAATTGCAATTTTAATGTTTGATGTAGACTTTACTGCTAATTCTTCTATTGACTGCTTCAGATTCCCTCAGAGTAACACTTTGGGCATTTAATATCTGCCCTCAGCTGCGGCAGTGGTCTACTTAGCAAGATCATATGAATGCAATTGTATAAGAGGGGGGAAAAGAGGGGTGATGGGAAAGGTCGTTCCTCAGTTTTGGCAGTTTGTAATGAGAATGCACTCATCATAGTCCTCAAAATGTCACAGTGTGATCTGGCCACGACATTATCTGGTCACCAGGAGAAGCTTCCCGGCTTAAAGGCATACTCAGGGGCCTGGCATGGTGGCACACACCTGTAATCCTAGCTACTCAGGAGGAAAAGATTGGAAGAATCACAGTTGGTAGCCAGCCCAGGCAAAAGTTAGCAAGACCGTCTCTCAAAAAAAAAAAAAAAAAAAAACAAGCTGAATGTGGTGCTACACATCTATAATCCCCAGCTGCTTGGGAGGTGTCCAAGTCCATCCCAGACAAAAATCATGAGAGATCCTATTCTGAAAAATAAACCTAAAGCAAAAAGCACTGGGGTACTTGTCTCAAGTGATGGAACTCCTGTCTAGTAAGTGCACCAGTATGACAAGAAAGAAAAGAGAAAGAAGGAAATAAGGAGGGAAGGAAGGGAAGGAAGAAAGGGAGGAAGGGAGGGACAGAGGGAAAGAAGAAGGGAAGAAAGAAAGAGAAAAGGAAAGAAAAGAAAGGCATGCTCAAGCAAAATGCGGTAATGGCAAGTGAGATGAACAAGACTGTTCTGATAAGACATCTGTAGGAAGCCACATCTTGTGGCTTCTAGACTTGAATTCACAGGAAAAGGACCACCATGGGGTTGGGGGGGCATTGCTTGGTGCATAATAAAATCATCACAGGGATGGAAAGAATTGTAGACCAAACTCTAGAATTCTAATACCAAAAGAATATTTTTCAATTTTAAAGGAGATTATTTTAGAAAAAATCACCAGCCTGTTTTTATTTAGCAGTGAGTAAGCAAACATGGAACTTGCTAGCTAAGAAGGGGTGCAGACTGAAGATACAAGAATTCCAGAAGTCTTGATATTAAATGTATAGAAGAAAAATCCATACCAGGTGGCTAAGGCACAATTTGCACATGTTGGGAGCCATCCATAAATAGGTCACAAAGCCAAAGGGGATACAGGAGAGAGAGATGGGAACTGCAGTCCTCTGGATATTTGGTGAAAGTCTCGTCTTTGAAATGAGGAAATAATCTTTCAAAGGAAGGAGTATGTGATGATTTGTCCCTCTGGATCTAATTCAGACCAGCAAAGAACTGGAGTGCGAACTGGAAGAGAAAGGCTGCTGCTTGGGAGAACACAGTGGCATCCATCTGTGTTCCACAAATTATCTTTTGATAGCCCAGATGGAGCAAAAGCATAGTTAGCCCTTTGTCCTCATCCTTATTTATTCTGAAGTTTTTCACTTTGCTATGCTTTTGACAAGATAGCAAAGCAGTCTCTGGAGAGACTGCTTCCACACTGCCTTCACCTAAAGCCTCTGCTTCTGTTCTGTTTCCCTTTCAGTCAAACTCTTGTTTCACTTTCCAGGCTTAGCTGAAGCCCCACCTTCTCTAGAATTCTGTTAGTTTTCCCTCCAAGATTGGGTTAGACACTACTCTTCTGTGTTCCCAGAGTACCCTAGTCTTATCCGATAGAGGTACAAAATACACTGTAGAGACTGTAGAGGGGAATGTCTAAAACTTAACTTTACACCCCTCCACCTATTAACTGTATGATTTTAGGAAAGTTATAGAATGTTTTTAAACTTCAAGTTTTCCTCATCCAAAACAAAATGGTTCCTGGGACAAAATACATTAATTACCAACATTTACTGTGCTGATTAATCTTGATTGTCAACTTGATTGGATTGCAAAGCAGCTAGGAGATTAGTAAAGCACACCTCTGGATGTATTTGTGAGGGTATTTTCAGAGGAGATTAGGTAAGAGAAAGCCTTCCCTGAATGTGGCCAGCACCATACAATAGGGTGGGGACCCAGATGGATCAAAAGGGGAAAGCCTGCACTTTCAGGCTTTCACTTGCTTCCTGGATGCCATGTTGTGAGCTGCTCTGCTCCACCATACCCTCTCCACCATGATGGACTAAAGCTTCTGAAACCATGAGCCAGAAACTAAAACCTTCCACTATTGTTTGTTAGGTACTTTGTCTCAGTGACAAAAAACTAACACGTTTACTATATACCAAGCATTATGATAAGTACTTTGCATATATTAAAATATTTTATTATAAGCCTATGAAGTAGCTACTTATTCTTTGATTGTTCATATTTGAAACTGAGGGACAGAGAGGTTGCACAGGCAGGAAATGTCAGAAGTAGGATTTGTACCCAACTCTTGACTCTGGAGCACCCACTCTGGAGCACCCACAGTCACTTTATCCCCTAAGATACTGCATATAGAGCACTCAGCACAGTGTTTGGCATATGATAAGTATGAAAGATAGCAGTTATTGGGGCTTGAGTGTAGTTCGGTGGTAGAGCACTTGCCTAGCATGTATGAGGCCCAGGGTTCAACCTCTACCACCACCACCACCAAAAAAAAAAAAAAAAGATGGCAGCTATTCTAATTGCTTACATGTGTTCTCTATTAGACTATAAAACTTGAGGATAAGGATTCCATCTTATTCAGTATCCACCTTGTTTGATACGTAGAGGAGTTGCTTAATAAATTTTTGTTGACTAAGTCTGTAGAAAATGATAGGAGAAACAAGTAACCAAGGAAAGTACAAATGAGTGGCATCATCTTATGACAACAGTTGCTGGAATGATATGGACTGAAATTGCGGGGGGGAAGTGGAGATAATCAATAATGACCTTTAAAACCTGTCAGAACACAAAGACAGCCTTCAATGGGGACTAAGTTTATATCCATATGACTAAGGTGAGACAGTATGATCTGAATGATGGGTGGTGAAATCACCCCTGACTAAGTAGAAGTAGTTGCAAATGAATGATCACTGTCTGGAAGGAGGTGGCAGTGGCCTGCTACGTGATGGTTCTGTCCTCTTTAGCTTTACATGTATATTGCAAATTTATGCAACAGATGATATATAACTTTACAAAACCAGTCTTATACCTGTATTATTCCTGGATAAAAGTGCAGAGTACAGTTTATATACCTGATTGGCTTACTGATTCTGCCACTTATCACTTATGCAACAGGGGAAGCCTAATTAACTCCTTTGGACTCTACTTTCCTCAGTTGTACAATGGGTAATCATAATAGTGTCTACCTCATGGTATGGTAGTGGGGATTAAATGCATTAATTCATGTAAACTTGATTTGTAGTAAGGCCTGGCCAGAGCACCCAGTAAATGTTAGTTATTTTTTATTACTGTTGTTGAGCTTTCCACATTGATGTTGTTGTTTTACATTCCTTTATAGATTGTTAACCATTTGCATATCTAGTTCTACCTAGTTGCAATCATAGGATACAACTGTGATTTTTTTAATTGCATATTTTGGATATAAACACCTTTTTGTGAATATGTGGGTTCTTCATTGATATCATTTTAGTAGCTGCCCAATACCCCACCCAGTGAAGACTAAGCTTGTCTGACAGTTTTATCAATGCTTTGGATGAGAATCAATGACATGCTTCATAGATTTTTCACATGACACAAGATTGGGAGGGATTGCTAATAAATTGGATGACAGGATCAAGATTCAGAAAGATTTCAACAGCTTGGAGCAATGGGCTGGAACTAACAAGTTGGAATACAGAAGGGATCAGTGTAGAGCTTTGCTTTCAGGCCAAATGCCCAAGTACAGGATGAGAACGATCAAAGAAAAGCCAAGGATTTTTGCTGATAGCAAGCTCAAACTGGATCAGCAGAGTGACAGAGCTGGATAGATATTGTCAGTCATCCTTGGGAGGCAGAAGCAAATTATCTACATTTAAGATAGGATCATTCTAGGCTCATCTATATTGTTACAAATGACTTGCATAAAACTGGTGAATCTGACAAAGGTTACTGGATTTATCAATGTTTATTTTCTGGTTATGATATTATACTATACTTAGACAAGATAAAGAATATTGGGTAAAGGGTTTACAGGTTTCTCTTTGTATTATTTCTTAACAATTGCATGTAAATATATAATTATCTCCAAATAAAAAGTTAAAAAAAACCACTATTATTATTGGTCTTCATCCTTTCACTCAGTTATTCAGTAGGCATTTTGAACACCTTTATGCCTTAGGCCCCTCTTTGGTAGGTCCAAAGATGACTAAGATGGGCGTTTCAATCTGGTGGGAGAGAGAAACACAAATGACTAAAATACAACAGCAGATTATGTATTGTAAGCCACATGTGCTGAGAATGCCATGGGAAACAGAACCTACAGCTCAGAGTGAGCACATACGGGTTTAGGATAAGGTAACACTTTAACACTTTGGTAGAAACTGGGAAGGCAGTTAGGATGGGCAGGCTGGGGCAGAATTTGCTAGGCTGACTAAGTGGGGATGGGCATTCCAGGCAGAGGGAGTGGTGTGTCATGTACAAAGGCCTGTAGGGCCAAGAAGGCCCGTAGGGCCAAGATGCTTTCATGTAGCTGGAGACCATAATTAGATGCTAACTACAGAGGAGTAAAAAGATGGAAAGGCCTGGTCCATAAGGCCCTGTGTGTTATGGTTAAGAGACTGCATTCATGGAGAAGATTCAGATACACTGGTGGGCATGAAGGTGACAGAATAAGACTGGTATTTAGAAAGAAACTTCCATGTAGCATATGGGAGATTGTTCACGGGACGGGGGTGAGGGCATGGGACATGACTGGAGGCAGGAAGACCAGTGATGAGGCTGTTGCAGTAGCTCTTGGGAGAGATAATTTAGGCCTGAACCAAAATAGTGGGGTGTGTGTGTGTGTGTGTGTGTGTGTGTGTGTGTGTGTGATAGATTCAATAGCTATTTATGAAGTTGAACTTACAGGGCTGAGTGAGACACTAGATGTTGCATGAGGAAAAAGCTAAGATCCAGGCTGGTGTCATTTACTGAGATTAGGACTGAAGGAGAATAAGATTGGGGGTGAAGATATGGAGATAAGGAATTTGGTTGTGGATATTTTGTGTTTGAGGGGCCTGTAGGACAGCCAGTTATGCTCAGAAGGAATCTGGAGATGAGGGTCTGGACCTCCAAAGAGAAATGCAGGACCAGCCTTAGCATCTTTCCATCTTTGTGCTTTTGCACTCACAAATTCAGTGCCCTGAGATTAATTCTCTGTGCAGCTCACAAAAGGCAGGAACTCCTAGCACATAGTACTGAACTCAAATCACCAACAATGTTGCCATGTGGTTTTCAGAAAGGACAATGAGTTCCCATTAAACTGTGTGGTCATGAAAAAAAGGACTTTTTTCCATTGTTATACAGAAGAATAGTGTTGGCATCTCAGGAGAACCATAAGGAAAAGGATGACAATAAACATGTACCAAACTTTTCACCAGATAAAAAACAAGCCCACTTTCCCCTTCTCTGAAAACTGAGTCTTTCTGATGCTCTGGCAGAGTAACATATATTTTTATAGGTATTATAAATGCCTAAGTTGAAGCATTTGAAAGTAAACATAAATCTGAGTCAGATTCTCAATGGAGAAAAAATCAATAGATGAGGGAAAGTTGAGATAATATTACCGCTGATTTGGCCCCCGCATGACAATGCTTCTTCATATGACACCTCAAGACATAATTCTGTGTATGGCAGGTGTGCATTCTTGGCAATTGTCCTTGCTAGACAAGTGTTGGAAGCAAAATGTCAGCTGGGAATAGGAGTGTTAACAATCACTGCAAACTTGCAAAGAGGCATCTCATAAACTTCCTCAGTAGAGTTCACATGAAAGGATAATTGACAATAACTCAGCCTCCTGGAAGTCACCTTGCATTCAGGTGTTCATTGCTGTTGAACACTTTGATGGGAACAAATGCAGTCTCCTGGTGTTCATGCCACTACAAAATTTCTCTTTATAGTGAAAAGAAATGGATGTGTGTCCAGTCTCCAGGGAAATAGAGGAGAGGGAGCAGTTGCTAGTCAAGAGGTACTAGCAAGGTGGTGATTTGCAATCCTTCACTCCCTGTTGGCTTAGCAAGACAGCACTATCTCTTGGCAATACATTTTGGTGGTTTTCTCTTTCCCATGAGTCTGGCTTTCCCATCTAAGATGCTGGCCTGAGTTCTGGGAGGAGAGATAGGGGTATTCCCTAGTGGATAGGAGAGTGCTCCAATGGGAATGGATTGAGCCAACATTTTCCAAATCAGTTCATTGGAGCATTATCATGGAGAGATCACTTGAGAGATAAGAAGGGGGAAGAGTGTCTGTAACCAATATATTTGGGAAGACCTCTTCCTACCTTGTTGATTCAATGTAGGGGATCCCACGGAGACCTGGATTGAAGACAAATTTTAATATTTGTCCCAACATTTCCAAAACACATTTCATCTCAGACTCTATTTTTATATCTATTAACATGTCACTGAACTGTGCTTTTTTGTAACCCATCTTAGGAAACCCTGCTAGAGGCAATAATAGGGGTAGGTTAGATACCATTGATATTTCCCTACTATTGCAACATTTGGTCAAGTAGAAGCCCTTTTGCCCCTGACCTTTTTTTTTTTTCAGACAGGGTCTCACTCTGTAGTGAAGGCTGTCCTCAAACTTGTGATCCTTTTGCTTCAACCTCCCAAGTGTGGAATTACAGGTGTGCGCCACCATATCTGAACTGGCCTTTGTTATTTAACACCTTTCTAGAATGTCTGAGTTCACTGAACTAACTTCTACAACTAAAGAAAAAATTCAATGGAATGCTATTTGATTATAATGATGAAATCCTGTCATTTGTGGCAATATAAATGAACTCAAAGGACATATATTAAGTAAAATGAGGAATCCAGACAAATTCTGCAGGATCTTACCCATATAGATCATCTAAAACAGTTGATTTCATAGAAGTTGAGAGTAGGATGCTGGTTACCAGAAGCTGGGAAAGTAGGGAGAGGGAGAGGAGAGGAATGGTTGGTCAACAGATATAAAGTTACACTTGGATAGGAGCAAAAAATTCTGATGCTCTATTGCATAGTGGGGTGATTGTGGATAAGGACAATGTACTATATATTTCAAACTGGCTAGAAGGAGGAATTTTAGAAATTTCAGCACAAAGAAATTATAAATGCTTGAGATAATTAAGATGTTAATTACCCGGATTTAATCATTACATAGTGCACACATGTATCAAAACTTTAGATTGTACCCTGCAAATTTCTACAATTATTATTTGCACAAATATGTGTTATAAACATAAAAAGAAAAAGCCTGAATCTTAGTTTAATGACTAGGAATTTTGCACGAACTTGGGTTCATTTCTGTGAATACCAGCAATGAGTTGTGTAAGTCCAGAATAGTGGTAAAAAATGGCAAGGTAGAGGATACTGAGTTTAGGGTCAGCCCAGGGCAGCTCCTAAACTAATTCCCTGATTTGTGCTTATTTTCCTTCTCTTCTGTTTGTCATAATAGTGGTTTTTCAGAAAGTAAAAGCCATTCTGGAGGCTAAAAGTCCCAAACAAGTAGGTTTTGAAAGTAGGATGAAAAGGTATAGGGGATCTTCCTCCAAAGGCAGTGGGCCCTGGTCTTTCTTTTGTATCTCAGGTGGGAGTAGGAGACATTTCCAGTCAGTGCTTATGTGCTTCTTGACCCATCTGAATCCCCAAATTAATCTAACAGGTGAGCTGACTCAAATCTTGCCTTTAGCCCATCCCTTTTCTAACGTACCCATGTGAAAGGAAGTACATTAAGATATTTTTGCATCCTTCCATGCTCTGAGCTTGAGCCAGAGTGGTGAAGCTAGCTTTAGTAGTCACCTGTTTTGAGGAATAGTCTGGCTATTTCATTTCTTTGGTGGCTGCCACTTTTTTGAGTGAGGGATTATTTACTCCATCCCCATTAATTATTTTTAAAATGTGGAATGCTACAAACAAACTACTCTTTAGTCAAGCTCCTGGGAGCCCATGTGCTTATTTTCCTGTTCTCCCTTCCCAACTCTTCTTTCTCTCCTGCAGTGAGAAAAGAACTTTCTTCCATCTCAGACCCTTTGGATGGATCCAAAATGATCTGTGCCTACACTGACAAAAGGCAGTGATGAACACGTGCACTGAAAACAGGGCAAAAAAGTAGAAGGCAGGAAAAGGGGCAAAGAAGAGAGAGGGGAATCTTACGTGGAGAAGGCATTGTTCTGTTTTTCACATCGAATCCCCTTGCAGTTGTTAGGCTCATCGATAGCTCTGGTCTCATAATAAAAGTAAAGCTGGTTCAGTCCATTGGCAAAAGCCAGCAGTACCAGGCAGTAGATAAAGAGGAATTTGAGGATATCAAGCAGCATGCGTCCCAAAGAGATCTGTAGAGGCCCTAAGTGGGAGTTGGCTGTGAATAGGGATATGAGACGCAAGGAGCTTAAAATGTTGGATATCGCGAAGAGTGCCTCTGCAATCAGAGTCGGGTGCCACATTTCCCATTCCTCCCTTGGACGAGAACCATTATACTGAAAAAAAAGAAGTGCATAAGATGAAAAGTACAGTGAGAATTTATAAAACTTTCCCACTTTCCACCATTCCACACCCAAATAAAGACACCAAAATATGCATCAAGCAGTCATAGTGTCATGCACTATTTTGTCTTTTGGCCCCATTTGATGATTACATGGTACTAGTAATCTCCTCCTTGTACTTTCATTAAAATATATACATAGCGTATCTAAGATTTATCAACAGATCTTTTCTGAGTTTACCAGATTATTAGGGAGTATTGTCTAAATGGAGCCACTGGTGTGGCCAAGGTAGTAGGGACAGATCACTGCTTCCTAATTAGTTTTCAAATAAGATCTGTTTCCTCAGACTCCTATAGGATTCTGAGTCCAACAGACAACTGCAGTTACTGAAGTACAAGGAGTCGATATAGCCTCCTCAGTGTGCAGTGTTCATCCTCATTTCCCTGCTGATGGCAGTTTGGGTCTTACAGAGCATCCTTTGGGAGCCATTCATCAGAACTTTCTGCTGAATTTTTAGGAGTTTGTAATGTATTCTACACCACTGCAAATGGCATGTCAACCGTCCAGGTAGCGAATTTAGTACTTCTCTGCACAGTGGCATATGGATGTATTTTATTGTTTCTTTGACAACTCTATAAGTTAGAATGTCCCTCCAGTGAAAATGAAGAACAAAGGGGTTGAAGGAGGGAAATAGCCAGTATTTTTAGAGTTGGTTTCCCACCTTTTTTAGCTTTATCCCAGCCTTCTAGTTTCTGGAAAATGGGGAGTAGCCTTGTAGAAAGATGACTTCATTGTAAGATCTGAGCTCCAATTTGGGAATTGTCACTTAGAACTGCCTGTTTCTTTCACTTTCACCATAAAATAAGGATAATGCCTACTCTAACCCCCTGCACATGTTTTTGATTCTATATACATATCCATGAGCCCATGTACACCCTAAAGGGAGATGTTAGGGAAATACAAGATACAATACATATTATCTTCCCTAGGACAAAGTAGATTTTGCCTGGGATTCAATCTGAAAGCATATTGCTTTAAGTTTTCTCTAAATATCACAATTTTTCAGGACTAAATACAAAGTTCCTGAGAACATGTGTTGGGGGCCAAATTATATTGTAAGCATTTCTAAAATGTGCTTTGGTTCCAACAAGTGAAGAAACTGGTGTTAAAATCACTTATTTGTGTCCAATACTCTTCATTATCAGAGGAATTGGGGAAACAGTGCCAAGTTTGTGCTTCTGTTTCTAATAGGCTTTTATGTGGCCAACCATGTTTTATGTACTCATGGCCAAATATATTTCTACATTTTTCCTTCAAAAGAAGAAAAGGAAAAACAGTCACTGAATTGCTGTGAGGGGTAGATGGTTGTGCCTGTCTTACAAGTGGAGAAATTGAAATCCAGAAAGGCAGAGTGACTTGCTAAAGAGTTCATAGCAAAGTTGGTAACAGAGCCAAAACTAAACTCCAAGTCTCCAGAACCTAAGTCTAGCACTGTTTCTATTAAATTTTACTCACATGGTAGTTGATTTCACAGCATAGATGTTAGATAGGCCTTTTAACGTTTTGAGGTCTGTGAGAAATGGAGACTCTTCGTTGATAACAAAATAGACCTATGTTTTATAAGTAGAAATAATCAACTGAAATGTGTATAGCTTATAATTTGGAGGTTTTCCATCTCCACACCCCAAACTGTAACCACAGCGAAGTCTGCTGCCCATGGGATGGTCAATCTGGATTTGCAGACCACACAGAAGTGTAAAAGGTGATTGTTATTGCAAATCTATGCTTTGCATAGATACCTCTGGAGAAAGATGCTTAGAATGTGAGTGCAGGGAATAAACCTGGAGCTCATCTAGCATAAAACTCATCAAACTTTTTCTGTCAAGGACCAGAATACATACTTTTGGCTTTGTGGGCTATGTGGTTCTTGTTGCCACTACTCAATGTTTCCTTTATAGTGGTAAAGTGGCCACAGACATTATGTAAACGAATGGGCATGTCAGCAGGACAAATTTGGCTCACAGAACATAATTTGTTGATTCCTGAGCTAACTGTGTTCCTTAGAGCCTCAGGGTTCAAAAGGGGCATCTTGCATTCACTGTGCAATCCAAAGAAGAAGCCTAGAAGACTTATTCTTTACATCAAAATCAGTCCTTTGGGCTCTTTTATATATTGTAATTCTGTGTAAGTTTACTTGAAGATGTGGTTCCATGCAAAAATTTAAATCTTGAAAAACTACTGATCTAGTCTGATTTGTTTATGAGACAGAATTAAGGCTCAAAGAGGTAGAGGGGTTAGCTGTGGTAATACAGCTCATGAGTATCAGAGTGGGGATTAAATTCAGATCTCCAAACACTTGGGTTAGATACTGGGAAGCAAATTAGTTTTCTTATATACTTTGAGACAGACTACAGCTTGAAATTGGCCTTACCTCCATTCAAAAGGGTATGGATTACATTCTGCTAACCTAAAAGCAAAATAGGATAAGGACCAGTCTCATTTTAGGGCTCAATGGTAGTAAGTAATGTTGGAGAAATGGCCACAACTCAGTGGGTAGCAAAGTCCAGATGTAGCCTACACCTCTGAAAAGGAGGTGATGGTGGTAGAGGGTGGAGTGGTGCTATCTCAGAAGATGAAATGACAATTATTTTTAATTTGTAGGGTGAATCTGGGGGCAGAGGGTCAACCTTATGTGTATTTATTCTTTTTGAGTACTTGGGTTTATGCCTTTTGGTACTTTTTGTAGACTATGTGAGGTGAAGTGTACGTTGTTATGAAATTTTTCACTCTAATGAAGGATTTTCTTTAAGGACAACTCATCCTTGTGCACTTTCTTACTGCTTCAGTACAAGAGTGATCTGAAATGTTTCAATGGGCCTGAAGCATGATTCTTGTAGCTTTACTTCATAGTTGTTGGTTTGGTCTGCTTGAAGAAGGTCATATCTGACTGGTTGTGCCTCTGTGAATGAGGACAAGCCTCTGCCCATATACAAGTTCTCATTGCAAATCCAAATTCTGCATGTGACATGTCTTGCTCATGTCTCCTTTTGGATAAGTGCTAAGAGGGGAGTTTGCCAGCTTAGTAGAATGGATTTATTACACTTTGTGGTGGGGAAGTATGTTGCTCTTTGGAAGCCTCACTAGTGAAGTTGGACAGGTTATGTGATTAACTAATGTTGAGCATCTATAGGCACATTTTTGTACTCCCAAATGTTAATCCTTTTCTTCATCACTTATTCTAAACTTTCCTGTTTCAGTGAAACCTAGCAATTTCTAGATTGATAATTTATGTTTTCCCCAGAGTATAAATACCATTTCTAAGGGAAGAAATGTTTTCAATGAAAACTGGTTTAGTCAGTAGAGTGCCAGAATAACATGGAATTGACCCACACATATTATCCAGTGATTCAAACATTTTCCTCACCAGCTTTTTCTTTTTCGGAAGTTGTAAATATGCATTAAATGATCACCACATGCATAAGGCATACTCTTGAGTTCCTTTCAAAAATGTTTCATGAATGCATTCAATATTCATGCTATACATAACTCTCAAGGTCTTAAAATGTATGCAATATGCATATTTGGGATATAAAAATAAACTAAGTTGTTGGAAATTTGGGGGATAGCCATATTCCCACTCTAAAAGTCCTTGATAAGGAACTTAGTGCCAAAAAGCATGACCAACTAGACAATCTTTTAAATCTGAATTGTCAGTCTTCCCTCACAATGTTAAAGTTCAACTCAGGGTAGAAGGAGCACAGCCAGCCAGCCCTTTATTAAGTCCAAACCTGAACTCAGAGTCCATGATTGCCTAAAGTGAAGTGGAGGACATGAAGCTATTTTCAGGATGATTCAACCTGCACCTTCTAGGGGGAAAGTATCAAGGTGGTGTGTGTGTATTTGTGTGTGTGTGTGCACACGCAAGTGCATATGTGCATGTGTGTGTACACTTCTGATTTGATAGAGAGGCATAGGTTGGATGATACTCAAAAAGCTGGATCTGTAACTGCCTGGATGATTATCCTGATGGTGGAAGTGATGAGGGAAGCAGAGGTTAGTAATGTCTATGTCTCCTGCAGTGAAGTATACGGACTTTTGCTTTCTGTCATATGAACAACAGTTGAGGGAAGTGGGAATATTTAGTTTGGGGAAGCAATGACTTAGCGGGTCAGGAAGAGATGACTTCATGCCAGAAGCACAATTATGGAGCAGCCATTGTTGTGTATGACTCCACAGGGAAGAAGGATTACCAATGAAGGTGGCATGGGGAGAATAATAGTAGACAAAATATTAAAATAGTTCTTTTTAATAAAGTGAGAAGGGTTAAATGAGGCCTTTGGAGTTAGTGAATTCAGTACATTTCCTGTCAGTGGGTCATCCTCTTGGCAAGAAAATTATGGAGATTTAATCACTGAAGTATGAAGACCCTTTTACCCCAAGAGTGTAAGAAACTAATGATTAATTTGCAAAATGTTGCATTCTCCACTTTCTTTGCTTAGGCAGATGCTGCTTACAAACCATTAAAAGAAGGCCTGTTTATATGGTACTTTTTCTGCGTCAGTGGGATGACTGTCACTATTACTTTTCCTCCAAACTTTTTATTCTCCCAGTAGAAAAGTTTATTAACATAACCAAAGTAATTGCATAAGAAAAATTATAGAAATTCCAGTTTACCTTGACGTATGCCACAATCTTCAAGGAAATAGTTGCCAGGTAGAGAGAGTTCATTGCAAAATCCATCAGGTTCCACCAATCGTGGATATATTCAGTAAATCCACCATCCCACATTTCCTTAATCTCCCCCCAAATGAAACCTGAAGAATAGAGGCAAAAAGTTTATTTCTACATAAGGACAGTCCTGATTTCCCTAAGTGCATAAAGGTTAAAATAATGGGTGAATCTGGGTTAGTGGAGTTAAGCCCTAAGAGGTAGTAATTACTTAATCTCTCCTTCTTTCCTATCCCATCTTTCAGTCTTGAACTTGTCAAAACTGGTAGGCTTTTTCTGTTAATGACCATAAATTATATGTTTCTGGGTGCTACTCACTTTCACCATTCTTACTATCATTACTAGAATGCTGTTGTACATTTGTATTTTGTAGGCATCTGATTCTACCTTCTTCCCATTTTTGGAGTGAGGATAATCTTTTCAATAAATTGGTCAGATCAATGTTACCCCACAGTCTCTGCTTTCCACTAGGTGCTAGAGAGAAAACTTCCCAATGAATTTTGAGGTGAGCAAGCTGACCATGGACCAAATTACCAGATATTGAGGCAGAAGCTAGGTAGTGGGGCCCAAAATAATTTAAGATCCTCTTTCTTCTTATTGTATGGTTTTGTGGAATTTAATCTAATAAAGTAGATGTTTCAGTAAAATTGTGTGGGTGTGGTCTAGGGCATCACTTCTCAGACTTGAAAATTCATATATATCACCTGGGGATCATGTTAACATGCAGATCCAGGGAGGAACTTAAGATGTCTAACAAGCTCCCAGGTAATGCTGATATTGATGGTGTGGGACAATAGTTTGGCCATGTGTTAGAGAGTCAAATTCTATCTAGTTATTCCTGGAGACTACTAGGAGACCTGCTTTTACTGTGATGTATATGAATTTCTCAGATTTCCCTCCTGACTGTGGAATCAGTGTCCAAATAGGATGTGGACAATGAAAAAGTGGCAAAATTATGTGGTATAGCCATGAGAAAGCAGTAAAATCCATTTGCCTCCTGGTTATGGGAAGGGGAACTTTGAATAGACTGATCATAAGTATTTGCACTGCTTAGCTTAGCTGAGGCCTACCCTGACTGATTCTTGGCTTTTCCCACTGAACTAACTTGACGACCACTTCTCTGTCCTAGAATATGTGAGGTTAGCAAACACAAATTCTGAGCACACTGACAGTCTCACAGTAGAACATGCAATACTGAGTTACCAGGACTTGAGACAGAAGGAGCCACATTTCTTACACTCCCAAGAAAGCACTATCTCCCTGCACAGAATAGAGGTCTCCTAGTTCAGAGTTAGTTTGACTGCTTATGCTAGTATTTTCTTTAGACAGGACCAAGGGCAGTTTGGTCATTGCTCCTGGTCCCTTTCACTCACCTAGAACCCAGGGCAATATCATCCATTCCACAACAGTTGGGGGAGGCCCCTGTACATGGAGGTCTGTCCTGACGATGTGCTGAGAAGCCAGGAGAAGCATGAAGAGGAAAGTCAAATAGGATGCTGTGTGGCAGATGAACTTAATAAAGGGTTTCTTGATGAACAGCCCAAGGTTGCTCCTGGGTGAGATCAAATAGGCTATAGACAGCATAGGGAACAGGAACCCAATGGTCATGCAGGTCAGAAGTTTGACTACCCAGTGTTTCCGACGCCATCCAGGGAAGCCATCATACCACAGGGTGGCAAGCAACTGTTGGCAGTTGGGCTGAGCAACAAACTGGGAAAAGAAGAGAACAAGTTAGACATCTGCTATGTCCAGGAGGAAGTCTACATTCACAATATATCTGTTTACAGTCAGATCCAGCAAGGGGCTGGGTGGCTAATCCCCAGAAGAGGCTTATATAGATGTTGGTTTTCCTTAGGGCTTATATTTTTCATATATTAACATAAAATCACTCTGGTTTGTGCCTTGGCATGCTGCTTCCCTGTTCCTTCTTCCATCTTGTTAGAGCAGTGGTTCCTCAAACATAGCTCTGCATTGGAATCATCCACAGAACACTAAAAATCCCACCATGGACTTACTAAATGAAATTCTCTAGGGTGGGTGGGGATAGAGCTTGAACAGTGGTTTTACAAATTCTCTTGTGAACATACATGCCACTTAGCTAAGAATTATCAGGGTATTTCATTTCAGATAGACTCACTTCTACTCATTTCCCTAGCATAAATAAGGTCATCATTAAATGTGCCCTCTGTTTGGGCAAATACAAACTGGCAGAGAATAAGTCCATGCCTGTGGCTATAGTTTGAAATAGAATCGAGTTCCCTTTAGATTTTTCCTTTTTCCCCATTTGATTTAAGTATTTTTCAGTTGGCTTGCAATAAATCAGGTTGCTACTTAGCCATCTACATAACACCCTCTGTAGTCTAGACATGCATCATAGGAAAAAATATTTGGGAGCCAAATTTATAATATTGTATACTAACCCAGCTAAGATTTTACCTAAAGGCAATCTACAAAGTGTCAGTGATCAACAATTAAAGATTCATTAGTATTGCAGGTCACCCTCCATCTGCTACCTCCTGATAAGTGACTCAACAGGGAGCCCAAGTGTCATCCATGATTTTAAATGCTGCCTATATTTGATTACTCAAGTTTCCTGTGGGACAGATTAAACAGAGCTGCACAATGTAGCTTACTAGTACAAAGGAAATGAACCTCTTGCATCACTTACCCAGCACTCAAGGCAAACTAGCTCAACTTTACTATTAGTACATCTGTGAAGGTCAGAAATTTCCCATCAAAACCACTCTTCTCCTTGAATATACAACTATACTACATCTCCCAGTATCCCTTGCAATGAGGTGTGGCCATATGAATAAGTTCTCACTGACATAATGTGAAGAAAATGATGTGTGACACTTCCAGAGTTGCCTGTAAAAAGTCTCCCATGTGTGCACCTCCATGTTTTCCTCCCTTCTTGGGTGGCTAGGATGTGGTAAACCAGGGTGACCTGGGAGCTTTTGTTAGCCCATGTCCCTAGATAACTATGTGGAAGAGAACTATCCTACTGACCAATAATATCTGTCTTGGGATGTTACACTTCTGAGAAAATTCTATTGCATTCGAGCCACTATATTTTAGGGTTTAAAGCAGTTAGTTATTATAAGACTACCAAAAATAAGCTCTAAAATACTTTTATTCCATGAACTCATTTTCTTCAAATATGCTCATGATGCCGCTTACATCTCCTTTTCACACAAAAGACAAAATTCTATAGCATTTTTTTTTACTCTTCTTGTCATTATAAACTATGCCAAAGCCTGGGATAAAGTCCAAGAAAATAAATATAAATCAAAGGGTAAAGCCAGATTTTTGGATCAACAGAAAAACCACCTCTAGTGAGGGAAACAGATGTATAAAAAGATAGTTTTACAACTGTAGAATATAGGAACTGAAAGAGATATGAACAAGATATAATGGGAATACCAAGGAGGCTTCACAAAGGAGACAATATCTGAGTGGAACATTCAGTGATATGTAGAAGTTGGCAAGGTACAGGGAGGAGAGGGAATGGGAGTAAACAGGGAAAGTATGGAGGATAGCATAACAAAAGGCATAGAGGTAAAAGAGTATGGCTTGTCTGGGGAGTAGTCTTAGAGTGGCTGTAGCTTGAAATAAAACCTGAGTGACAAGAGATGAGTTTGGAGAGGTAGGCAGGGCTTAGAGTAGAACAGAATGATCTAGTCTTGGAGTATTGTAAATATAGTGTAGAATAATTTTAAGAGCAATGGGGAGCCATAAGTTGTGTGTGTGTGTGTGTGTGTGTGTGTGTGTGTGTTACTTTTTTGGTTTTATGTAACATTCGGTATGACGATTCTATTTTGTTCTGGGTCTGGTCTGTTGGGGCATAATGCAAAAGCTCAGTATCTCCCCATTATTATTTAACAAAATATAATTTATTTTGTGTATTGATCTTATATCTTGCAATACTGTCAATCACATTTATTATCACTAATGTTTTTTGTAGTTGGTTCCTTAGGACTTTCTCTATACAAGATTATGTCATCAGTAAATAGATAGTTTTAGCTCTTCCTTTCCAAACTGGGTGCCTATTCTTTCATTTTCTTGCATGGTTGAACTGGTTAAGATCTTAAATACAATTATGAATGGGAGTGGTGAGAGTGGGCACACTTTTCTTGTTCTAGATCTTAGGAGAAAAGCTTTCAGTAGTTCTCTATTAAGTATGATGTTAGCAATGGGTTTTTTTTTTTTGTTTATCAAGTTGAGAAAGCTCTCTTCTATTCACAGTTTTCTAAATATTTTGATCAGGAAAGGTTTTTGGATTTCTCAAATGCTTTTTCTGTGTCAACTGAATTGATCATATAGATTTTTCTTCCTTACATTAGTATAATGTATTACATTAACTGATTTTGTATGTTCAACAACCCTCACGTTTCTGGGATATATTCCCCTTGGTTATGGTGTATAACCCTTTTGTATACTGTTGAATTCAAATTGCTTTTTGTTTAGCCTATTATTTTTTCCAGCTACTATCTTGTGCCTCAGGCAGCCTTGTTGCTAAACAACTGATGCACATGTTTTCCAACAAAGGCCACAGGAAAAGGGCTGTTGCCACAGAGTCAGAGCACATAACGACAAGCCCCGTGAATGGGACTTTTCTAGGGAGTTTCCTGATAGGTCATATAATGACAAATTTCTGGGAATAGGTCTCTTTGGGGTGATCTGATACCAGTCTGCTCCATTCCTATGAGTGCCAGGCTGCTGCTTTCCCCAGCTACTGTGGTTTCCAGGGCTTTTGGTTTTCAATGCTACTGTGGAGCTGGATAAAGAAAGATGGGAATATGTCAAATTAAAATACCTCAAATCATGCTATTCTTTATGGTAACTCAACCATTTTACTCGAACAAAGTCCCTTCTGATTGTTGTAAGCTTTTAGTTAATTTCTAGAATTGTGAAAATTTTTATTTCCAAAAAAATTTTCAATAGCGTATTGCTGCTTTGGAGGAGTGGATTTTCAGAAATCCTTACTCCACCATTCTGGAAGTGCTTTCCCTCATGACTTTTTAACTTTTCATGTGAAATGATGACTTTGTGCGGGACTTAGTGCAAAATGAGAGAGTCCTTACCCAAGTCCTCTCTTCATGGACTTCAAACCAACCAAACAACCCAACAAACAAAGCAAAACAGTTTGAGGAGTTACAGGAACTTCTTAAAAGCACTCAGAAGACTGAATGTTGTTAAAAGTCTGGGACCATGTTTTATTCTCTATTATATTCCCAACATTTTGCAAAATGACTGGCATAAGAGTGATGCTGAATAAATCATTTTTGAATGAGTGATTGAATAAATAGGTCTGTGCTGGATGACCCATCATGAAATACTCTTTCCAAATTCTTCTTTCCTTAGTATATGAAGAAGTCAAAGGGTAGTAGCTAGAGAAATTCTCCTGGGAATTGTGACTAGAAACTTCTAACATAGGCAGATTATAATATTTTGGGTTCTTATGTGACAGACACTGTACTGGATTTTCACATGCATCATCTTACAGCAACTCTGAAGGCAGATATTAATATTATGTCAATTGTATAGATCATGGGACAGAGCCAAAGGTTATATTTCTTGGTAATATATATATAAGACTGAAACCCTAATCTGGCTGACTCCATGGACTAAGTTCCTAAACACTATACTCTCAGGGTTGGCAGTGGCTCAAGTGGTAAAGTGTCTGTCTAGCAACCACGAGGCTGAGTTCAAACCCCAGTGCCATAGGAAAAAAAAAACACTGCATTTTCTGACAAGCCATGGAGTATATGATTTGAGAAATCCAGAAATGTGAATTTCTTTTTGGTTTTTATTTGTGTGTTTCTTTGTTTTGAAACAGGGTCACACTATGTAGTCCAAGCTGGCCTCAGCTTCCCGTGTGCTCAGATTCCAAATGTCTATACCACCATAGCCCACACTGAAAGTTGAATTTCCTAATACTTTGCCCACTGATGTTGCCACAGTGATTGAAATGCCCACATAAGTTATTGTTTTGAGCTAAGGCATTCAAATTATATTCACTCATGTAGGAAGTAGTAATACATGAAGCTATTAAATATCCTTAACAGTTTAGAGTGAGTATAGCATATTAGCCAGTTAAGGAACTTGCCAGCCAGCAAAGGCCAGAAATGATGATGTCTGAACTAGCTGGTTCCTGAGTAACATCTAGGAACAGTGGCTGAGATTGGGAAGAATACGGTTTGAGGTCAGCCCAAGCAAATAGTTCATGAGACCCTTTCTCCAAAAATAACCCAAGTAAAATGGACTAGAAGTGTGGTTCAAGCAGTAGAGTGCTTGCTTTACAAGCACAAAGCCCTGAGTTCAAGCTCCAATCTCACCCTAAAGAAAGAGGCCTAGATAAGTACACAGAGGAGACACTAAAGATCTTTGCTTCTTGATCTAGCAAGCCCTAGGCCAGATCCCTATGGGACACACCTTTTCAATCTTTCCAATTCTTTTCTGTACAAATGTGCTAGGACCCTGACTACAGAAGTTAGGATTTCCCTCTGCAATGCTTTAATTTTCCAGTACTCTCAGGCAAGGGCTGAAAATTATTATATTTTTCCATACTGCACACAACTTTTGGAAAAACCTTGGTTTTTTTTCCCTTTGATATTAAGCTGTGTTTGAAATTACTCTTTGCCCCTGGGAGGAATAATTCTTCTTTGTTTGTTTGTTGGTCTTGATATGTAGCCCAGACTGGCCTCAAATTCATGATCCTTCTGTAAACCAGCCTCCAAGTGCTGGTTTATAGCATGCCCAGTTAGGAATAATTCTTGATAGGAATGATATCCGATGATGTTAAAGAGCTCATCCTTCTCCCAGAAAACTAGCAAAGAGCTTGGATTTCACCTCAGCAGAATTCTGACTTCATTCATGCAGGGAAAATGATCTCTGGTAGCCCTTTCCAGTCTATTATATGCAACTTTTGTTTCTGCATCTGTATAAATAATCTGTTGACTTTAATGGCTGATTTACATGCTGACCCTAAGCCAGAACAGAAGTTCACTTGCTCACTGCCATGAATTCAGATAGGCCAGTCTTTCAAGCATCTCCTAGCACAGCTTTGCCCCTGTGCTAAAAGCACACCATTGGAGAGACCTGGGGTGATTGTGGCCTGCAGGAGGTCCTTAGGAGGCCTGCCTAACTCGTGTGAAACAAGTAACAGAGCAATAACGTGTGTGTTCAGAAGCATGCAAAGGCGGCGCAGATGGTAAATGTCTCAGGTTTTAAGATAGTTGGCTCTCATACATTGGTTAAGGCCACTCCCCTCCAAACCCAGGGATTATTTTGCTAAGTGAGGATATGAAGAAGACCCATTCCTCTTTAATCTCCAGTTACCATTTTATAAGAGATATGGCAGAATAAAGGACAGTGGTTTAGTCTGAACCCACTGAGCTTCAGAAAAAGCTTGGTGCTTTGACATGGGGCTCTTCACTTTGAAACATAGGCATTCAGAAATGGGAAAAGTCAGCAGGCTCTAGTCTTTTTTTTTTTTACTGCACATGTTCAAAGTAGCTTTCTTTATTTGCAGTGTCAGCCTGGGGATGTTCCTCAGCAGCAGAGAGCTTGCTTAGCATGCTCAAGGCCCTGGGTTCAATTCCCAGCACTGTCACTACCACAAACGTAGCAATAGCAACAACAACAAAAAAATGTGCATCAATGCACAAGTGAGTAAACACTTAGCAGTACAGACATGCAATAGATTTGTCATTATCACAGGCTCTAGTTTTAAGGAAAGGCTGATGAAAATCATGAAATCAGGGAATGCCACTTCCTTCTGGAAGTCTTCCTTATAGAGGTGGCCTCTTCTCCTTGAGCCCAGACCCCTTGCTTTTAACTTGTGGTAACTTTCTGAGCCTGTCTTGTGTTATATTTGCTTCTCTGTGTAACACCTGTGACTCAGCCTTCTTACTGGACAGTGAGCTTCTGAATGGGAGGAACACCTTTTGCATGTGTCATTTTCTACCTTTAAAGGCTTTGCAGGCATTTATTGTTCTTGCTAAAGTGAGATAACTCTCTCCCTGCTGGAATTCAGACCTGAATAGCCACTTCCCCTTGGCTACTCAAGCACATAACCCACACAGAACTCTTTCCCCACCAAGTCCCCCAAGCATACACAGTTAGTTTCTCTTTTCACACAAATTCTGTAGACCCTCAAGGCATTTCTTTATTAATAATAGTCCCAGAAGAAAATGAAGAAAGAACTTCCTCTGTTTTGGACACTTTTTAAAGCACTTTATATGTATAGATGGTCCCTGACTTATGATGATGCAAAAGCAATATGGATTCTGTAGAAATCGTACTTCAAATTTTAAAATTTGACTTTTTCTTGAACTTGTATGCCATCTGATCCTCTCTGGTGATGTTGGGCAGTAGCAATGAGTCACAGCACCCAGTCTGACACACAATCATGAGGGGAACCAAATGATACTCTGGAGTGTTCCGTGTTGCTAAGCTATGGTGTTCAGTAGGTCAGATGTATTCAATGGACTTTCAACTTACCATAGTTTCAACTTGTGACATTTTCAATATACAATGTAACCCCATTGTAAGTGGAGGTACATCTGCATTAATAAACCTAGGAGACTGGTACTGTTATTACAGTTATTTTTCAGATAAGTAACTGAGACTCCAGGTTAGTGATGATAATAACAATTAACGTTTGAATGTCCACTGTGTATCAAGCTTTGTAGTAAGAAGAAAAGAATTTAGGAATAAAATGCTAAGAATAGACTTCTCTGATTATTAATTGAGTTTCTACCATCTGAAGAGGCAATGGGAAATAAGGAAAAGTCTCCTTGTGGGAGTAGAGGATTTGGAGGTCACTGTGGGCTCTTGAGAAGTAAGCCAAACTGTGAGGCAGAATAAAAAACCGGCAGCATTGAACTTCTAATGGAGCCATTAGCAATGTGCAATGGTCAGAGGAGAGAAATCTTTCTTAACCCCCCTCCTTAGTCTCCACAGAGCTGTCGCTAAGAAAAAAACCAGATCAGGTAAAAACAAGCTAGTCTCACACTGAATTACCTAGCTGGTAATTTTCAGATGATTTGAAATTGTTGGGTCTGTATAAAAAGTGCAATAGGTGAGACTGAAAGAAAGGTCACCTTGACACATGCTTAACATTCAGAGGTTTGAAAAATAGTACACTTGGCCCTAGGCATCATCGGATTCAGCCAACTGAGGATCAAAATATTTTTTAAATGTTGCATCTATAATGAATATGTACAGACCTTTTTCTTGTCATTCCCTAAACAATACAGCATAACAACTATGTACATAGCATTTATATTATATTGGCTATTATAAGTTATCTAAGGATGATTCAAAGTATAAAATATACTGGATCATATGCAAATATTGTACTTCTTTATACAAGAGACTCAATCATCTGAGGATTTTGGCTTGGGGAAGGGGATGGAATCCCAGAACAAATCCCAGGTTTATAGTCCTATTGTTCTCTGAAGCAATTCCAACTAGTTATCTTTGTATGTTTCTAAATGAAATCAGCTGATTTCAAGGGGAGAATTTATAGCTGTGAACACTTCTTTCTTTAGTCCCTTTTGACAAAAAGAAAATTTCAAAGGTGAAAGTGAATTGCGCCCTAGCTCAGGAGAAAGGGTGAGGATCCCGAAGAAACAGCAGTTATCTGTTACAGCAAGATCAGAGGTAAGGGCCCTTCTGGGTAGTATGAAAAAAATATTGATTTTTCAAGAACCACTTCCTGCTTCTTCAGTGAATGGCTACGCAGCATAGAAATGGGCCCAGTATTCATGGTATCAGATGTCAGCTCTTATCAGCCATGAAACCCATGAATACTTAGACTCAAAAGATAGTTGGTTCTGAACAAGGGTGTATTTTAAAAGCCAACTCAGCAGAAATGACCTCAGATACAATGTGTTTTGTTTTGTAGTAACCAATCAAGCTGGGCTCTAAAGAGAACAAAAATGCTCAAAAAGGAAATGAGTGGCAATGCAAATTTCCTAACAAGGGAGAAATGTCCTAGCACCTTCCTTCCCTCATCATCTCAGTGAGCTTGCTGAGTTGTACTTTTGTTAAACAGTGCAGCTCCCCACCACCCCCAGTCTGCATGGCAGCAGATATTTGAGACCAAGAAATAGGTTTAGCAAGAAGTTTAGATGGAGAGTATGATTGGAAGTAGCCTTATATTTTACATGTAGTCTCTGTCTAATACAATTTGATATGTATCCAGTCAAAACATTAATCCGTGTGAATTTTATGAGAAAAAGGAGATATTTTTACCTGGGAGACATTTTGCACAAAGCTGGCTCTGTTGTTGCAATTAGCCTGCAGACTTGATTCCCAAGCTGGGCTGCCAATATCAGTGACAATACTCTCAAATTAAGTTATCCCTGGAATGTCAACTGGAAGCCATAACTATAATGTTAAACTAGAACTAACTAACCCTTACTAATTTGAGCTCAGTGTAGGAAGGTGAGCCTACATGCTGAAAACTGTTTTCAAACACATATTTTTTAAAAGTACATATTTTTTTCATTTTCAAGTATACACAGCAATCAAATTAACTCAATGGGGTTTCCTGGCAGATGTTCTAATTCTCTAATGTTGGGTGTGACAGTCTCTGAAAAGAACTAGAGCAGCTGTGTGAACTCCAATGCAATGGCTTATTCTAGCCATGAGATGGCAGCAGAGGGTAGTAGGAGCTCACTTCCTACTCCAAAGGGACCTTCTAGAAAGGTATTGGAAAGCTTCTCAACTAGGGAAGTGATAGAAAATGTAAAGTTAAGTGAAGAAGTGAGCCTGGAAGCTCAGTAAAGCCAAGTAAGAAGTCATAGAAGAGATGTGGGTCAGGTCAGCTGGGAGTTGCAGTCCTATTGATTTAAATCAGGAAGCTGGAAGGAAAAATACCTTGAGGACAGCAATAAACTAAGGTAATGACATATGAACAGAGCAGGGGGGAAAATCTGATGAGAGTCAAAGTTGCAAGTGATTTTGATGAATGTCTCTGAGATACGGTTGTTCCTTGAGAACTGGGGCCCCATGCCGTACCAAGCCGAAAGCTGGGAGGATGCTACAGGTCTAGAGGTCCAAAATCCCTATTTCAGTCCCCCTGGAATTCTAACTTTGTCAGCTTTTCAAACAGTAATACATTGTCTGTACCATATGTTCAGTAACACTCCCAGTGGGGTATCAGGCAGCACCCATAATTATGATTCTTAAATTTAACAAATAAAAATACAGGATGCCCAGTTAAGTTTGAATTTCACGTAAAAAAAAATCTCTTATGACTTTGGGTCATACTTACATGAAACCATGATTCATTGTTTACCTGAAATTCAAATTTAACTTAGTGCCCTTTATTTTATCTGGCAACCCTGCTATGATCAAACACATTAATTTTATCAGGCATGAAAGCTATGAATACTTAGACTCAATGGGATAAAGACCATATATTCTACATAGGGTCCTCTAACATAGGTGCAGACAGTTCGCAACTTAAAACCATCCAGCTTTTGAATTTGTAGTTTTATGATAGTGTGAGAGCCATATGCACTCAAGTAGAAAGCAGACTTTAAATTTTGAATCTCCATCTTTTCCAAGGTTATCAGTATGTGGTCTGATACCCTTGTGATGCTGGGCAGCAATGGAGAGCCACAGCTCCCAGTCAGCCCCATGATCACAAGTGGAAGCAAAGTACTGTGCTGCTAAACTGAGATATTCTGTAGATTAAGAAAATTAAATACAGTTTTGACTTACAATATTTTAAATTTAACATGAGGTTATAGTACAACCTCATCATAAGTCAAGGAGTATCTATATTAAACTTTGACTCTGGCTTGGCCTCTGAGTTTTGATGGGACTTGGAGCAAGTCCTTGTGTTTGAGTCTTTAGCTGTGTAATGGTGGCCTTGCCTTCCTTGTAGGGCTGCTGTGATAATCGTAATGGATTACGCATGGGAAAGAACTTGGAACAGTCTCAACACTGAAGAGATGAGAGGTGGCAGTCTTCTTGCATTGTCCTTAGCATAAAAGCACAATGTAGACTTCAGCCCAATGGTGTTTCTAGTAAGGTAGTATGGTATAGTCAGACACAACGTTGGTAGTCAGACAGACAGACTGGGGTTCAAATTATAGTTCTACCACTTCCTGGCTAGGTGATATCAGGAAAGTTATTTACACTCTCTGGCCTTCAATTTCCTCATCTGCAAAATGAGGATTATAATAGTAACCCATGTCATTGGGTTATCATGAGAATTAAGAGAGTTAATTCAGTGCTTAGAAACTAGGAAACAAATATTAGTGTCATTTTTCACCATGGATTATTGTGAGGATTAAACAAGTGCTTCGCTCAGTAAAGGTTAGCTATTTGTATCATTATGACTATCATTGGTATTATTATTATGAGGAAGAGATTTCTTGCTTTCTGAATATGTAGGATTGAAGTGACTATGTAAGATTTCACACAGTGCATATGTAGACAGAATTTGTATGTATCAGCACTATTTCCTCTGAATATTCTGAAGTTGTATTCTGTTTTGCTAAGTACTGGCTTGGAATTCTAGAAAGCAGATTGATAGTGGTGGTAGTAAGGAGAGAGATGGTGAGATAAGGTAGGGCTAGTGTAATGAAGAAGTACATCCAATTGGAATTAGTATGGTCCTCATTGTAGATATATCCTATAAATAAACCTAACAAATTTGGAATGCAAAACTAGATTATTATGCAAGATGCATTTTAGAGGATTAAGGACGGCATAGTAGATAAAGGAAAAAAAATTTCATTGAGAAAGATTAGCAAATCAGGATCGCAGAAAGGATAGTTTTTTGGGGGGGCTGATGGATAAGCTGAGGTATTTTAGTTTCTGGTTATTTGTTTGGCAGTACTGGGGTTTGAATTCAGAGCCATCTGCTTGCTAGGCACTACCACTTGCTCTACCACTTGAACCACACCTCCATCCCTTTTTTATTTTAGTTATTTTTCAGATAGGGTCTTTCATTTGTGCCCAGGGCTGGCCTCAGACCTCCATCCTCTTACCTATGCCTCCCCTCCCACATAGCTGGGATTATAAAATAAACCATAACATCCACATTATTGGTTAAAATGGAGTCTGACTAACTTTTTTCCCCAGGATGGCCTTCAACTGCCATCTTCCCTATCTCTGCCTCCTGAGTAGCTGAGATTACAGATATGAGCCACCATGTTCAGCATCTTGGGTTTTCTTTTTTAAACTGAACAGAAGATTGTGTGACTATGACTTTCACTCAAAGCTAAAAACTTGTTCAGAGTGGCTTTTCCTGGGTAATTTTTCAGAAGTATGACCTCAAGACACTAATGGAATGTGGTTCCTGTGTGTTTAATGCAACCCAGGAACAGTATGTCCTTTGTTGCCCTGTCCATCCAGCCATCTCCACCTTTCCTATCCACCCCCTCACAGTCTCTTTCTCTCTGGTGTAGAAATGAGGCAGTCTCAATGGTTGGTGGGGGCTTCTCAGAAGTCATTTTCCAGTCTGGGTGTGTAGCTCCATGGTAGAGTACTTACCTGGCATACAGGAAGCCCAGGTTCCATCCCTACCACAGCAAAAAAAAAGTCCAAGGTCCCTTTTTCCTTTCAGGGAGGGCCACTCCAAATGTAGCTAACTCACTTAAGCCAGCAAAGTTTACTGAGATCCTATAGGCATCTGTAGGCACTTGGGATACAGTCTTGACCCCCTCAGCCAGAAACCTAACAAATGATGAAATCAGGCTGCTGACTCCCATAGTATAATTCCCAGGACCTGACAAGACCTACAATGACATTCTCACTGCGGAAACAGAAAAGTATCAAGAGAGCTTTGTTCTTCCAGCTGAAGACAGAATCAAATTAGCTGGAATCTACAGGGAGTAATTATTTCTGTTGAGTATGGAGACCACTGGGCTTTGGTGGTTTGGTTTTAAAACAAAGTGAGATGTAGCCTAACCTTTGTCCTTGCTCCTTCTTTCTACGGAACAGTCTTGTGGTGGGCTT
This sequence comes from Castor canadensis, assembly GCF_047511655.1. Taxonomy (NCBI): domain Eukaryota; kingdom Metazoa; phylum Chordata; class Mammalia; order Rodentia; family Castoridae; genus Castor; species Castor canadensis. The sequence goes on along the minus strand of NC_133405.1, from coordinate 42,952,850 downwards.
TTATTTTCTCCCAATGCCGGGGATGGAACCAGGGCCTCATACAATAGGCAAGCACTCTACCTAGCTGCTCCTCCAGCCCCAGTGGGCGGGCTTTTAATAATAATAACTTACTAACGATATTACAATGTGCCAGGTGCTTTGTATTTATTCACTTCTTTAATTCTAATCCTCCCACTGACTCTATGAGGGACATATTATTGCAGTCCTACTGATGGAGAAACTGAGACACAGATTAAAAGGCTAGTGTAGTAATTGGTGAGAGCCAGGTCTTTGAAGCCAGGTTTGTTTGATTACACCATTAAAGATCTAACCCAGGGATCATCCAGCTGTAGTCTGTGGGCCAAATCCAACCTGTTATAGCTTCCTGTTTCTGTAAAAGAAATTTATGGGAATAGAGCCATACTCATTTGTTTACATGTTACCTAAGGCTGCTTTTGCACTACAATGACAGAGGAGAGCAATTACAAGAGACCATATGGTATACAACATCTAAAATATTTGCTCTCTGGCTCTCTACAGAAAATGTTTCTGGCCCTTGCTCTAACCACTATGTATAGTCTATAGTATGTAGGCTGAGACAGACCTGTGGTCAAACTCTGGCTTTACCACTTATGAGCAGTATGCTCTTGGAAAAATTCTTTCTTACATCTCTGTGCCTCAGTTTCCTCATCAGTAAAATGAGAATGCTAATACCGTCTATCTCCTATTGTTGCAGTGAGTAGTAAATTAGATACCACATATGAAAAGTTTTAAGCACCCTGCCTGGTTGCCTGACACATGGCAAATTCTTTAAAAATGGTGCTTAAATTTTTTGGAGTAGCAGTGACAGCAGATAGGATGTAGCTATGTGCCTGGCACACAAAGAATGTTCACATGAATACCAAATAACTGTACTTGTCTTTTTTTTATTGCTCACTTCTCTAGGGCCTTGGTTGCTGAAGAAAAGACTAAAGTTTAGAGTTGGAAGTAGAGATGTCGGTGTTTGCAGAACAGAGACGTGAACAGGGTGGTTGGGGCCTGGAGGGGGATTGACAGAAGGGGACTCACTATGGAACAGGTTGTTGAATGCTTTAAGCCTGAGCCAGGTCATATGACTAAAGTGAGGCAGAAGTGAGGGAGAGGAAGAGAATCCCCAGCAACCAGTTCATTATTTTTGTTAAGCTTCAAAATTCCCCTCCATGTGTTGCACTTGAACAAACTCTGATTCCATTCTTTGAAAAATGTGACATTTTCCTAAAAATTCTAGTGTATTCTGCCCTCCCCACTCTGCAAGTTCCTGTAGCAACTATAGAAAAAAATGACTGTGGTATCCTTGTTCTTAGTTGTGCTTGGTTAGTTTCCCTGAATAGACTCTAAATTTCTTTAGGGCAGAGAGCATGGCTTATGTCTCTCAGGTTTAAGAAAGACTGTTGCTGATACTAAAAATGATGGTGGTTTGGGGTGTAGTTCAATGGCAGAGCATGTGTTTAGCATATGCAAGGCCCTAGGCTTGGTCTCTAGCACCTAAATAAATAAATAAACACATAAACAAATAATGAAGAAATGCCTGTTTGTGAGATATATGTGTATATGTGTGTGTGGTTTCTGTCTGGGAGGTCCTTAAAATGAAGGGAGAATGAATTTCAGAAACAAGGTCTTAGCTGGGCATGGTGGTATAAGCCTGTAATCCCAGTGTGTGGGAGGCTGAGGCAGAAGGATTGTGAGTTCAAGGCCAGCCTGGGCTACATAGTGAGACCCTATTTCAAAAAAAAAAAAAAAAGAAGAAGAAGAGAGATGAAGAAGGAAGGCCTTTGTGACATAAATGAAATGTTTCAATGTTTCAGTGCACTATTAAGTTACAGAGAAAAAAACTAGAAAAATGAATCTGATAAAAAAAATGGCAAGACCCTAGCTCAGGGACCCTCTGCTGGGAAGGGGATACATCTCTTAATTATCTGGATGGAAGAGGAAGTTATATACAATGTGTTGGAAATTCCCACAATTAGAAAGGTTAGCCTTTGGGTGACAGCACTGCTATTCTGGTAGCCATCCTTTTTTAATGCCTCTGTGAAGATCCATCCCTTTACTCCCAAGGAGAATTAGTTTATAAACAATTCACTCCTTGCCACTATCTGAGAGGAGACAGAAAATAGGTATGTTTTGCTGAGGTAGAAAGGACTGAACTCTCTTTCCCCCTTCTTCATCTGGCAATTTTCACTTTTCATAATCTATATTCAGAGCCCCCCCTTATTCAGATGGGATACTTACTTCCTGTCGCTGATAAAACTATCACTCAAGCAAATTCTCAGCTTTCTTGCTAGTCTGAGATGGAAAGCCTATGGCTTTTGCAATAAGCATAAGTTGGGAGTAGGGCCACAGATCAGCTACGACTTAGCATCCTAAGGGAGTGAGTGAATTATATCTCAAGCTATTTTCATTTGTGCAGAATGTAACATTCAGTTGCTTCTGTTTCAGATGAATATCAAGGCTATAACTGGTTTGTGCCATCCGGAGTTCTCTGGCGGTACTTCTTGCCTTGACTGTGGTTGTCTTCTACTACTCTGAAGAATTGAGAAGATGCAAAACTGTACTTGAAAAACTCAGAATTCCTGACTTCTCAAGGGTATAGTGAGAGTTTTTGTTATGTTTTGCTTTTACTTCTCACAGCTCATATTATTGCTTGATATAATCAGTCAGATGTAACATTTCTTAGTTTTACTCTGGAGCCATCATGCTCAAAGACTCGTGAACCTTGGTTTCATATTGCTGTAGGGGTTCAGTCTGCATGACTTCCATATTGATGAAGAGATTATTACCTATTTATGAGCAGATTTGTGTTTCAGAGTGATCACTCTTTGCAGCATGGAAGATAACTTGGCAAGTGATGGGATGGAAATGGAATGAAGGAGTGTCTGGAGGCAGAGGGACTGATTAGGGCTCTATTATAACTGTTAGGGGGCAGTGTTTTAAGACCTGAATTAGATTACAAGTTGCTGAGCAGTGCAGACTGGAAAGAAGGTGATAGTAAAACAGACATTTTGGCGATCAAATTGAAAAAATTTGGCAATCAATTGCATAAGGAGATGGAAGATAAAAAGGAGTTGAGGTTTATGCTGGAGGATATCTCTGCTAATAATATAGGAGAATTGGTAGATCAGAAGGAGAACTGGGTTTGGAATAGATATTAATGAGTTCATTTTCATTATGGTGACTTACTATCCTGATCTGTGTGAGGCCCTTGGTTTGTTACCCTCACAAAGGGAATTAGAGCAAAATAATGTTTTAGAAATGAAGGAGGAAAAGAATTTCAAATAGTTGGGGGTTAGTGAGGATTAATATCAAGGACAGGCAGGAGTGAGAGTTTAAGGCAAAGGTTCAGAAAGGCAAAGGCCATGTGTTTTCTCTCATCCATGGAAGACAGGTCCAAAATATAAACATATGCACAAAACAAACATGATCATATACAGAACATGTTTTTAACAATGAAACTACTCTTTGGAGCTCAGGGAAGAAGGGAAAGGAAAAGAGAATAATAGAGCATCAACAATATTTTAAAGCATCTGTGGAGGTAGAGGATATAAGGATATGTATTGAAACTGTTAAAAAATGGGAGGTAGAAGAGAAGGGGTAAGGGAGAGTAATGGAAGGGGTTGAATGCTCCAAAGTAAAGTGTACTCACAGCGGGCATACATTGAGAAACAAACCCCTTTGAACATCAACTTAGATATTAATAACAAAAGACAGGACTATAAAATAGGCACAGTGTGGGGGATACTTATGGAAGGAAGGGAGGGCGAACAAAGGAGATTAAGGTGAGAGAATATGGTAGATGGACTTCATACACTTATATGAAATAGAACAAAGAAACCTCTTGTAATAGTTTTAAGTGGGGCGGAGAGGGGGTTGAGGGGAAGAGATGGTGGGGATGATCTAACCAATGTACAATATAAGTCTATTTGGAATTGTCACAATGAATCCCCTCTGTACAACAAATATATCCTAATAAAAAACTAATGACAAAAAAAGAGTTGAAGGTGAGCATAGTGAGTTTGAGGCTAGTCTGGGCTGCATAGTAAGACTCTATCTCAAAACAGAGAGAAAAAGAAAAAGAATTTTTCTGTGAAGTTCTGAAATCAGATGACAAGATTCTGATGAAGTAAATATTTGATCAGCTTCACCCACTGAGTGGGCAGTGAGCTTAGATTTATCTTTCTCCCAACAATCAGAAGGGAAAGAGTAGTAGCCTCCTTCAAACATCAGATCTTCTTTGGATCTTCAAGATCTAACTCTTCTATTAACTTTTTCTGAACTTCACATGCCTACTATTCTTGCACTTCTACAATGTAAACATATATGAAAATATGATACCATACCCCATAAACATATGCAATTATTAGTTAAAACTAAGATAAAAAATTTAAAAACTCATGTGGTATGAAGGGCTATACCAGACCGTGAAGAAAAATAGAACTATGTTATATATCTTTTTTTCCTATTTTTGCTGGTTGCTTCAATGTGCTTGCTTGTTTTACCTATTCTACTTTAAGCTCCCTTTGTGGAGAGACTATAGCTTGTATTTCCAACAGAGCTCACAAGAAAGGTCTTAAGGAGTATTAGCTAATTGTTAGGATGGGAAGGAATGAAAGATTCTCCAGGTCACATTTTTTCAACGTTAACACTACTGACTTTGCGGGTTAGATAATTCTTTGTTCTGGGAGACTATCCTGGGCACAATGGCCCTCTACCCACTAATTGACTAACCCTACCCCCTCCTGCCTCAGTTGTGACAACCAAAATTCTCTCCAGATGTTGCCAAATTTTGTTTTAGATGATCTTGGCCTCATCTATTTTTTCCCTTTTCCTACAATGGGGGCTATCCAAAGCCATCATCAGCTGAGAAACACTGGTATTAAGTTCCTAGCCTCCAGAAAGACATGTATAACTTTCTTAGTTACTTGGTTTCAGTTCAGACTCTTAAACACATTCCTTTCTGTGCTTCTCCTGGGAGTTAATGAATGGATATGTATTTGCACTTAAATCTCAAGTACTGAAATTTTGTCAAAGCAAAGTTGGTTTGTAATAGTTCTGCAACTGTAAGGAAGTATTTATGATTTTTTTTCAAAGCACAATAGTTAGTAATACTTTTCCTTTTCAAAGCATCTCTCAAGTATTAAATTGTAACTCTGCCAGTAACCCCTCAGAGACTAGCCTGAAATTGGGGAAATCAGAGAAAGTGGAAATGTATAAAATAAAGACACAAAAAGTTTCAGTGCCCAAGCACAGTAGAACCCAGGAGTCCTTGGTTCTCATTCTTCTGCTTAAACTTGAGATGTGAGCATTGCAAAAAAAAAAATAACCTGAAATAAGTTCCTTCGACTTTCATATGTCATCACAATGTGAGCCTGTGACCTCTAGAAGATGTATCTTTGTTACTAAGGTAACTAGGAATGAATGGATAAGATTTGAACTGGATTGGGATGAGAATAAGGACAAACTCTGATCTCTTGTCCTGTTATATCACATTTTTCAGGATACTTAAGTTCCTTGGTATTGCCCTGTGAATCTTGCTATTGTTTAGCAATTGAAGAAATAAGTGAAAGAAAAAATGTATTTTACTAAAAAGTGAATTACACAAATACATACTCCCAAATGAAATACTACAGTAGGGATTTGGAACAAATTATATCTTTTATCACTAAGAACCCATGAAACCATTAGACACAGATGATTGCTCATGCTCTGGTCTGGATTTATCATCTTGTTCTTGCATCAACTGAGAGCTTCAATATCTTATAATAAACCAATAAGACACATCAGACTTTCTGTTTCTTCACAGTAGGACTGGTAAACTAACTGCAGAGGGTTCATAGGGGCTTCATATCCTCAGGGGCAGCCTTGTGAAACTTACACAAGGCCCTTTCTATCATTATAGTAAATCAGCTATCTTCCTTCTTAGCTCTCAATTGCACTTCATGGGCAAAACCTGTAGGTACATCTTGTGTGCATGGGAACACTTTCTTCCATATCTGTTACAAACTTGTTACAAAGTGTAAATATCTCAGAAGAAGTTGTTCACAGTACACAACTGGGTGGGGGCTAAATTTTACTTCCTGGTGGAGTGCTACATGAAAGACTTCTTTGGTTTCATGAGGGAATATCAATTTGGTGATTGCTTCCCTCCCCTGTTACCTACGGACATGGCTGGCTGCAACGAAGCTAGAAGCAGTCTGGTTTCTTGCTGGAATGGGGTAAGATGTCCATACTCTTTTTATGTTCTAGAGGGCATTTTGAAACTGCAGAATCACTGAGGTAATGGCAGATACAAACTAAGGGAGGTTAAGGATAGAAGTTCATGATTAAATTTATCCTTTGTAAAGAGTAACTGCAAGTTAGCCAAGGCCTAACCAGTTCTTAACTAAGGACAAGAGCCTAAGCCCATTTAAGGTCTAGATAGCCCATTTAAGGTCTAGATAAAGCCTAAATCTACATAAAGCTAATTTTCCCAGTTACAGTTTATTCAGTCTAGTTAAGGGTCTAAACATAGTTAACATTTAAAAAGAACATAGTTAGGTGAAACCTGACTATGAGCCTCATTATAGTTAAGGCACGTTTGATTATTGTTAATTTGAAGTGTATGCCTATGTCTAGTTAAAAACTGTCTAGCCGGGTGTTGTAGCATACATCTGTAATCCTAATATTTGAGAGGTTGAGGCATGAGGATCATGAATTCTAGGACTGGGCTACATAGTGAGACCTTCTCTTTTCAAAAAGCTACCTATCTAAGTTAATAACTCCTCAGAATGTTCTGTAAGACTATACAGTGCCTAAGCCTAGGTTAGAGGCAGAATGTAAGCCTAGTTTAGTTCTAGTTAGAGCACAGTTAAGCCCCATGTGTTTGGGGGACTAAGAAAGAGTAATATAGACAGGGTGAATATGATCTTTGATCATTGTATACATTATACGCATGTATGTAAATTTCATAATGAAACCCCTATGTACAATTAATTTATGCTAATAACTTTTATAAAAAGATGAGTCCCATGCTGGGCATGGTGATACATAATTATAATCTCTGTGCTCAGGATGCTGAGACAGGAGGGTCACAAATTCAAGGCCAGCCCGGGCTACATAGCAAGATCCTGTTTCAAAACCCCAGGGGTTGGGGTGTAGCTCAGTAGTAAAGTATGTGCCTAACAAGCACAAGGACCTGAGTTCCATTCCCAGCACTGGGCAAAAAACGTTCTGGATTCTAAGCCTGGTTTAGATCTATTTAAAGCTCAGTTATACTATACTATACTGACTTATACTATATATAAGTCAAGTTAAGAGTTAGCAAGAGCCCAGTTAAGCTCTAGCAAGGGCCTAAGATTAGTTTAGGTCTCCTAAGTGCCAGTTAAACACTAGGAAGGGTCTAAGCATAGTTTAGGAATAGTTAGAGTTTAGTTAAGACTGAGCAACAGCTTAGTCCTAGTTCATTTATGATTAGGTATAGTTTTGGTCTAGGTAAGATCACAGACTAAAGGTTAGTCAGAATTCATAGTGAGGAATTAAGCCTAGTTTTGGTCTTGTTGAAAACAAATTAAGAGTTACCCAGAGTCTAATCCTAATTTAGGTCCAGTAAGAGCCCAGTTAAGCTCCAACAGGCCTAAAGTCTAGTTTATTTCTAGATAGAACCGTTTCAGTACCACCCTAGGCTTCAGCCTATTTTAGGTCTAGTCAGAGCCCAGTTAGAGCCCAGTCAGGTAAAACAAACAAACAAAGGACCCAACAAACAAAAAAACATAGACAATTCCCAAGCCTAATTAAATATGAGTCAGAGCCCACTTGAGCCCTAGTCAGGGCCTGAGTTCATTTTATGACTAGTTATAGGCCATTTAAACCCAGCTAAAGGCCTAAACTTAATTTAGGTTTAATTAAAGCTGAGTTAAATAATAGCCAGGGTCTATGTCTAGTATAGGGCAATTCAGAGCTTATTTAAACCTTAGCAAGCACCTAAGCCTTATTGTTAGGAAGGGCCCAGAAAAGCCCTAGCAACAGTGTTAACCTAATTACTCCTTGTTATGTTGTAGTTAAGGCTGTTTTACTGTAGTAAACAGTTTAGTCTCACTCAGGGCTTGGCTAAGACTTAGTAAGGGCCTAAGACTAATTAAGACCTAAGTCTAATTAAGGTCTAGGCAGGGCTGCATACCCAGTTAAGAGCTAATCAGAGCCACTTAAGGATTATATAGTACTAAACCTAGTTCCCATCTAATTAAAGCACATTTAAGTCCTAGGCAGTGCCTATCCTAGGTTATGTGTAGTTAGAACTTAGTTAAGGCTCACCCAGGACCTAAAGCTATTTACAGATTATTTATACTAGTTAAAGTTTGGTCAGCCCAGTTAAGGCTTAGGCAGGGTCTAAACATAGTTAAGAGTATATTTAAGCCTAGTCTTTATGATTCCTAGCTATAGTTTAGATAAATCCTAGCAAGGTCATAAACATAGTTTAGTCCTAATAAGAACATAATTAAGAGGCACCCCTAGTCAAACTGTAATTAAGGTCTAAGAGGGCCTCAGCCTACATGCTAGTCAGAGCTCACTTACAGTATATCCACTAGCTATGCCTAGTTTAGGTTTATTTGAAGAACAAGTATTTGAGTTGCCCAGCATATGTCTAGCTAGGTCTTGGTGAAGTCATATTATTTAGATCTAGTCAGAACCCAATTAAACCCTAGCCAATACCTAAGCTTTGCTAAGTGATAGTCATGCTATAGTTAAGTATTTGTAAAGTCATAAACATAGTTTAGTATTATGTAAAGCTTAGTTAAGACTCAAGTAGGACCTAAGCCTCTTTAAGATATAAGTAAGTGTTAGTTAAGTTTTAGATGTGGCCTGGGTTTAGTTAACTGTTTGTTAGAGCCCACTTAAGACCTAGGCAGTACCTAAACCTAGTTCAGGTCTAGCAAAAGCCCAATTAAACCCTAATGATTGTCTAAGTTTAGTTACGTTGTAGTTGTGATAATATGTCCCTCCAAGGTCATAAACGGTTTAGTTCTATTTAGATCATAGTTAGGACTTAGCCAAGGTCTAACACTCATTAAGATATAATCAAGTGTAGTTAAGGTTTATGGTGAGCCTTATCCTAGACAAGTGTTAGTTATGGTTCACTTAAGTCCTATTCAGGACTTTGTAGCCTAGTTTAAGTTTTGTCAGACACTAGTTAAAGCCTATCTAGGGGCCAAAGCCTGGATAATGCCTACTTGGTCTAATTAATACCTAGCTGGAGCCTAAGACTTCTTAATAACGAGCTAACTCAGTTAAGTCTAGTCAGTCCAGTCAGGGCCCATAATCACTAGTCAGAATATAGTCAGTACTAGGCAGATTCTCAGCAAAGGAAGGCTTGTCAGTCCTGTTAAGGTGAAACCTAGGCCTAAATATACGTAAAAGCCAGCTAGTTTTGTTAAGACCTCTTTGGAATATTCTTTATGTATAGCCAGAGCCTAAGGTTTGTTTAGATCTAGTCAGAGCCCAATGTAGCCCTAACTAGTTGGTAAGCCTAGTCTGTTATTGTCATTGTCATTGTTAAATGGTGGTTAGTGCCTAAACCTAGATTAGGACTAGTCACAGCCCAATTAAATCTTAGTAAAGAACTGAGCGTTGTTTAAGTCCAGGAAAGCTTTACCCAGGACCTATTCCTACTTTAGGTCTAGTCAGAGTCCACATAAACCCTAGCTAATACCTAAGCAGGGAATGTTAGAGTCTTGCTAAGCCTTAGTCAAGGGCTAAGCCTAGTTTGGGACTAATCAGAATCCAGTTAAACTACAGTCAAGTACTAAGATTAGTTTAATTTTAATTAGAGACCAGTTAAGCAATAGCCAGGTTCTATGTCTATTTTGGTCTAGCTGAAACTTAGTTCAGATGTAGCCACAGCCTAAGCCTAATTAACATATAATTAATTTCTAGGCAGGCCTTAGTAAAATTTTAGTCAGAGTCCACTTAGGGCTTAACCAGTATGTAAGCCTAATTTAGCTCTAATGAGAGCTCACTGTAGACCCAACCAGGGCCTATACCTAGGTTATATCTATACAAAGTTTACTTAGGACTTAACATTGTCTGACACTCTATGGCCTGGTTAATCTACATAAAGTCTAGTCAGGCCAGTTAAGGCATAGTCAGAGTCTAATTATACTTAGGATCTGTTTGGATCATACTTATTCTAATCTGGAGCCCTAAAAGTGTTAAGACCTGTCAGAGTCCTATTAAGGGGTAGCCAAGCATAATTCTAGTTAAAAACTAGTTAGCAGTTAGTTTGGCTAAGACCAATTCATAATATTCTTTTAAGATAAGCCAGGGCCTTAGCTTAATTTTAATTGTGTCAGAGTTCCTATTAGTCCAAACCACTGCCTAAGCCTTATTTAGTTCTAGTCTGGGCCCAGTTAAGGACTGTCCATGGGCTACACCTAATTTATGTCTAGTCAAATCCTGGTAGGGCATACTTGGAGCACAGTTAAAACCTAAATCCACTCAGGCTTTAGTCAGAAACTATTCAGGGTAGAGCCACAGACTAAGCTTTTTAAGGCATAGTCAGAACCAGTTAAGGCCTATTCAAGACTTAAATGTACACCCAGATCTTAAGCCCCCAAAAATTAAAGAGTATCCATCTTGGTTAAGGCATCATTGGACTATAATTAAATTGTAGCAATGTTCTGACCCAGTTAAAACCTAGCCAGTCCAGTTAAGGCACAGGCCAGGCCAAAAACTAGCTTAGGCCTAGTCAGGGACCAATTAAGGCCTTGCCAGGGGATAATCTAGAGAAGGCCTTCAGTCTAATTTCAAGTGATGTTTACATTGAAAATTTCAAGTGATGTTTACATTATGTTTACATTGACATTTCCACTTCAGTCTGAGATTTGTTTATCAAATTGATTACTTGCTGTTTCATTAGGGGATATTTGTTGGGCCTGGTAACAGAGGTGACTTGGTAGTAGAGTCAAGTTTCAACTACTCAGTTTACTGTGATTTGGGAGAAGACAGTTCTGCAAAGGGCACTGAAGAGAAACCTGGCCTACTACGTAATTCTTGGGAGGGCTTCAGGATACATTCCTGATATAATGACATTCTGGGAACCAGGGAAAGAGATCCAGGCCTCCCTTTTTGGTACTATGGGTTCAGCTGCCAGAAGGTACTGAAGAGACTTGGCTCACCTTTTCCTGACTGTGCCATTTCTGTCACCTCTTGTGAGTTTTCAGGGGTGACAGGCATCTCTATTAAAAACCCTGTACATAAATATAGCTGTATCTTCCACTATGTTATCCTAAGGACAAAACAGTTGCCACCCTTGCAGAATGCAGTAGCTTCTGGATTGGATGCCAATGGTAGCAGTATGCCAAGAATGAAGTATCTTGTTCTTCTCTGCCAAGTAAACAACAACTTCCTCTTTGGTGGTACATTTATAAGGACAGTCTCTGCTCTTCTTGTGTGGCAGTGGCAGTGGGGGAAAGTGTTCAACATAGGCAGTCAGTGGTTTAGATGATACCATAGTAGGCCACTGGGATATACTTTAGGTCACAGATGTTTTTTGGACTATAATTTCTTTTTTGCATTATTATATTACTGTGGAGAATTGTTTGGTGTAATGTGTAATGCAAGAGGAAGGCAGAGGTGGTTAGGAAGAAACAAATGATTTATTCCACTGAATAACTAAGATTTTCAAATTATGCTCACTTTCTTCCGGGCAGTGCCATTGGAAATCATATTCTCAGTTATTCATATGGCAATTCCCCATATAACTCAGGATTTTAGATGGCATTATATTTGTGTTCCCATGTGCTGGTGAAATACTTTAAGTTTTGAGTCACTAGGTTAATGAAGAAACAGGGTATGTTTTTGTCCTAAAAAAGAATTTTGGAGGATTAAGGAATTTGCAGTATATTGTTGGAAGTTACAGAAAGAGAGCACCAAACTAAGTTCCTGGTTCTACTATATTTCAGCTGTATGACTTTGAGTAAATCATTTTGCTTCTTTGGGCTTTGATTTTCCTAATTATAAAGTAGAGACAATAAGCCCTGTGCTTCCCTACCCATCTCAGAGTAATTCTGAAGACCAAACGAGACATAATGAGGAAAAAAACCATAAAATGCTATAAAAATAAGGAATAATTAATCCTATTAGCCACTCAAAAATATTTATTAAGGACCAACTATGTGCTACACACTGTTCTTGTCCTTAAACAAAACTTCACAGAGCTTAAATTCTAGAGAAGGAAACCAAAAAATAAATGATAATCATTATAAAACTATATGTGTAGAAAGTGATAGGTTCTAAGGAAAATGAAAAAGTGCAGAATAAGGAAGACTCAGGAATGCCAGCTTGGGGAGAGGAGGTTCAATTTTTAAAAGGTGATTAAAAATTCCCTTATTGAGAATGCAAAATGTAAGGAAAGAGTTTGAAGGAGGTAAGGGATTTTGCTATTTAGATATTTGAGTCAAGACCATTTTAGGCAGAAGGAACAGCCAGTACAAAGCAGTTAAAGAGGGAGTGTGCCTGGTGAATTTAAGGAATGATATGGAGGGCCATGTAATTTGCTATAAGGACTTTCATTTTCCTTTGAAGGAAATGCAGAATCATCAGAGTTTTTTAATAGAGAACTGACATTATCTAATGTCCATTTTAAAGAGATTACTCTGGCTGTTGTTGTAAGAAAGGAAATCTTATTAGGGATTGTTGAAATAATCAAGGTGAGAAGCAATGATTGTGGCTCATGATGACAAGTGGTCAGATTGTGTATTTGAACACAGAACTAATGGGATATCTTGGTGGATTGCCTATGAGTTGTAGGCAAAGAAAAGAGTCAAAGATAAGCCCAAAATATTTTAGCCTAAGTGATTAGAAAGCCATCTACTGAGATGGGGAAAGCTTCAAATGGAAACAGATTTTGGAGGCAAGATAAAGGATTTAGTTTTGGACAATACTGACTTTTAGATATTACAAATCAATATGAAAGTCATTAGATATACAAGTGTGGGATTATGGAGAAAGGCTTGGGCTGGATTAATAAGTTTTTGAGTTGTCTGCATGTAAGTACTATTTATAGCCTATACAAGGTCATCAAGAGAGTGGCTATAGGTGAAGAGGAAGAGGCCTTAGAAGTGATCAAACATATCAAATATATTTACAAGGACAAGTAAGATAAAGACAATTATATTTAGTATAATTTGACAATTATATTTAGTAGTGTTGAAGTAACTGGTGACTTTAACAATAGTAATTAGGTGGAGTGGCTATTATAGTTCATCAAAAATGTGCTTTAGAACATAAACTTTAAACCTGGTATTATTAGTCATGAGAAAATTGAGAGAAATGATTTTGCTCCTGTCAAGTGAGTCTGCCTTGAGATTCTCCTGCCTCTAAATCATATTTTAAAAGAAAGTCCTATAAAAAATCCTATAGAGAAAATTCCCATCATCTTTTGATGTCAGCAGCATGCTGGTTTGGTATTGGGAGGGCTCTCCACAGAGGATAGAGCTGTGGCATTGGTGTGCTTTTCTGAATGCCAAGGAATACATTGGGATTCGTTCTTTACCTGTGTTTAAAATTTTATCCTGTGTCCCCTTTACAAATCTTGACAAAAGAAGTAGGAACTCTTCAGAAGGAAAGGGAATTCATGCTGAAGGGAAAAACCATTTTTCTTTTAGGATATTAGGAAAAATTTTTAGCCTTATTTTCTCCAATTTATTCCTATCTATTTCAGAGGTCAAAATGGAGAAGTTAGGAAATAGGAGACCAAGTTTTATTTTTATGGATCAGCTTATGGTCTTAAGGTAATTTTAATGTTCATCTAGACTTTTGGTATCTTTCCTTTTTACTAGGATGTTCTAACTATAGGTGTGCTCTGGGGACAATAGCATGTAAGGATTAGGAAAATTAAATGGTTATCCTCACCAGGACTTTGATCCACTTGGTTAAGTGGATCAACCATACTTGAATTCTAAGGGTATCCTACCCTTATAATCACTAGCATAATTTTATTGTCGCTCCTCCAAAAAATGTTGTCTCCCAACAAGCACAACTTTCTTTTATCTCCTCTTAGAAAGTGAAAGGAAGAATTAGGAATAGAACTCCTTTTCCTGTTACCTTCAATTTCCCTTATTTTAGAACCTATCTTATGCACTAGTAATATTTAAAAACAACAACAAAAATCTTTCTAGAAGTATTATATCACTTTCTTTCCAGAAGCCTCTCATGGTAGCCAAACTTCAGGGACAAGCCTGTACAGGTCCTACCAAGTCAAGGTGGGGTGGCAATCCTCATGTTTGAGGAAACTATGTGTGTGTCTAGGAAAACAACTAACAGATTTTCAAAAGTGGTTGTTTTCCTGCAATGACTTAAAGTTGTTTTTCTGAAGTTACTATGTTTCTCTCTGTAGCAATGAGCAAGTTTGGTAGAGAAAAGAAATTCAGTAGAACTTGGTTTAAATTGTCCATAAGGACATTTCCTACTCCCCCTTATTTCAGTTCCTGTTTTGAATTTTTCATGTATTTTCAAGAAGGGACCATTTTTAGCTCTTCAGCTGCACAATTCTTTCTTTCTTTTCTTGATAAGTTAAAGATGGTTTTATGAGGATTTTAAATGTCAGATCGTATAACAAGCAAATGCCTTTATTGCACAGTGTTTTAAGGCAAAGATTTGTAGCTTTAAAAATAGTGTAAAGGGAAAATCCTGTTGATTTGTTCATTGTATCCCTGCAGAGATGCTACTGCTATGACAAAATGATAAAATTTTCTTTTGAGGGACAAGGTCCTCTTGATGCTTCCTCAGAGGTGGGGAAGGCAATGAGAAGTTAAGTATGTATAGAGGTTCAGAACAAACCAAAACAAATATTTCAGTTGAATGCATGTATCCGAATGACTATATTTTTAAAAATTATGTTGTCTTTTTATAGATTTTTAGGAGTTTTAAAAAATATATAGAATAGATGTAAGTTCTTTGCTTGATACATAGTGTGAATATTTTTATCACCCTATCATTGACCTTTTCACCCTCTTAAGGTGTCTTTTGATAGAAGGAAGCTTTTCTTTAATGAAATTATTAATTACTAATCTTTCCTTTTATACTTTATATATATATATATACTTAATTTTTTGTGTGATAAGAAATCTTTTTCTAAGATTGTGATCTAGACACTTTGTTTCACCTTTCAGTGTTAGGTCTATGATCCATTTTGAATTACTTTTATTATTATTTTAGTATTTGGTAGGAGGAAAGGTCATGATTCCACTGATTGATTTGTTTGTCTCTGTGCCAGTACTATGCTGTCTTAATATTTTTAGCCATAAAATTACCTTGATATATTTAAAATTTTTTTCTTTTTAATTAAGGTAATAATTGTACATAGTAATGGGGTACAGTGTGATATTCCAACAAGCATATGGCTGGCACTAATAAAATCAGGGTAATCAGCATTTCCCTCTCTTTGTCCTTATGTTTGGAGACTTTGAGTTCCTCTATTTTAGTTATTAATAAAATATATAATCAGTTATTGTGAACTGTAGTCATGTAGCTGTGCTGTAGAATACCAGATCATGTCTTCTATCTGTGTTTTAGTACCTGCTATCCAAACTCTCTTTATTCCTCCCACCTATGCTTTCAAGCCTTTAGTAATTATTCTACATTCAGATTGACTTTTTAGCTTCCACATATGAGAGAAAACACGCATTATTTGTCTTTCTAGGCTTGATATCTGGTAGTATACACCCTCTGGTTTCATTCTTCTTCAAGAAGTTTGGCTATATTATATATAATATATTACATATTATATAAGTGTGTGTGTGTGTGTGTGTGTGCGTGTGTGTGTCTAATCACTTTATCTCAAATGCCATTTGAGAGTGATTTTGATCATATTGACTCACTAGCTTCCTTTATGTCCCTCTAACTTCAAAATCTAGGTAACCTTTTGAGGCACTAGTGTGTTTGTGGCAGTACCTTTTCTTCTATGGAGACTTTGGCTCTGAATTACCAGGACATTGGGAGATTTCACTCTGCCTTTCCCTCCTGGGTGCCAGCCTAGAACTTAACTAACTCAGGTAAGAAGAACTATCCCTGCATGTCTCAAATTTACAAACTGTTATGCTAGCCTCTTGAAACTGCCAAAAGTTATGCTGATTTTTTCTTTTCCTTAGTAGAGTAAATCTTCCTTAGGACCAAATCTCATCTTCAACCTATAACCAGAATTAGAAAGTGCTTCAGGGAAGAAATAGGCCCATGACTGTAATCTCACTTAGGAAGGGCTCCTTGATCCATGGAATTTTATCCTTATTTTCACATTGCTGATATACTTAAGTCTATCAATTTTGTAATTTATCTTTTTTTGGGGGGGTTGTTTTTTAGTACTATCAAGAACATTCACATCCTATTTGAAAGAAAAAGTCTGGAAATCATTTTATAGACACAGCCTTGACCCCCTTTCCCATCTCTGCTCTATCACAGGTGAGTAATTTATGAGAGTTTAAGTCAATTCAGTAGGTCAGGGGAAGAATGAATGCATCCCTATTCCTCCCTATTGCAGATGATAGAGATTCCATAGTGGGCTGATCCAGCTTTCTCTATTCCTCTGCTTTAGTCACACTCAACTTAGAATTCAGTCTGTTTCTAGGGATAGCAAATAAGATTAACACTTTTAGTTCTTTCCCTGTTTAGGAGAATGAGATGTCGGCTCTGGTTCTATTAAGGCAAATTTACTACTGTAGACACGTGAATTTGTGTCAACTAACATAGGACTTTAGATATTAGACCTAGGATGACTTCCAGCTCTGCAAATCCCTCTGTTCCTCAATTTTTTCTTCCATATCTTCATAGGGTTATTTTATTGTGAGAATTAATCAAGGAAAAATGGATTTCATAGTGCTTGATATGTAATAAATTTTTCATAAGGATGAACATTTATTAGACTACTTAGGAGCTTGACATCTTATCTGACACATGCTTTTTGAGGCAGGGGATGATGCTTGATTACATTTTGGGGGAAATATAATTTACATCCAGTGAAATATGCAAATCTTAAGGGTACCAATCAATGAATTTTGGCAAATGCATTTTTTTTCTTACTGGACACATGAACTTTCCCCCACTTTTATGGATACTGTATTTATAAAGCTGCAGTAATCATTCTTGTAAAAGTCTCTTTTGAACTTCCATTTATTTCTCTGGGTTAAATACTTAAGAGTGGAATTGTTGGGACACAGATAGGTTCATACTTTGTTTTATAAGAATCTGAAAGATGTTTTACCAAAAAAACTGCTACCATTTTATACTCACACCAACAATGTATAAGAAATATGGTTGTTCTACATCTTCATCAACATTTGGTCTTGTCAGTATTTAATTTTTGTTAGTTTATTGATTGTATTGTGACAATTTATTCTGATATTAATTTACATTTTCCTCATGACTGATTGGAGCGAGCTTTTTTCTCACTCCCTTGTTGGAGTGAACTTTCTCTTGCTCCTGGTTATTACTAAACCTAACTGGGCCTAACTGGGTGGAGATGCAGAAAAGACACAGGATAGACAGACAGACAGAAAGTGGGGCCAGGTATGTTGGGTGCCTGGGTGGAGACACACAATCCTTACTGCTTCTTTTCTCTATTATTCTCTTCATTTACTCTGCTTCTTTTTTCTATCTTTATTCTTTAAGGTCTTAATCCTATACAATTCTTTAAAACCTTACTTCTAAAGTCTTTCCTCAAAACTTTGCTTTTAAAGTCTTCTATTTTGTTCTTCAAAGTCTCTTTCCTTAGATTCTCTCTGTCCCATGTTTTCTCTTAGCTTTTCTTTAGCATAATCTCTCTTAACATCTTTACCCCCAGACTTGCACTGTCCCATGTTCTTTCTTTAGCTTTCTTAAAGCCTTGGTGCTCAGACTTGCACTGTCCCATGTTCTTTCTTTAGCTTTCTTAAAGCCTTGGTGCTCAGACTTGTACTGTCCCATGTTCTTTTTAGCTTTTCTCTAACTTAGCTTTTCTAAAGCCTATGTATAAAGTTCTCAGTGTAGACTTTCTATCAATCCCTCTTTAGCAATTCCCCTTTGGCAATTCCCCTTCAGCAACTGTCCTTCAGCAATTCTTTTCCCTTCAGCAATCCTTTTCCCTTACAAAGCCTCCCACATCAAAAAGCCAAAAGCCCAAAAGCAAAAGCCAAAATCCTCCCAGCCAAAAATCCTCTGACTTGCACTGTAGAATCCTTGGTTCAGGAAGCTGGGAGACACACACCAGCCATCAGCAGCATCAGCATTCCACCTGCATCCTCCTTCAGCGAGTCTTTTATACCCAATGGTAAACAGGGTGGAGCAGCAGTTCTTGGGGAGAGGTGTGACATTGTAACAATAGAAACCTGCAATCTAACTCTCTCAACGTAAACAACTTAGGAAAAGCAGGTGTTTTGCATTTTCCTCTTCTGTGGCTGGGGAGGGGATGTGCCAATCTCAGCCTGTAGAAACATCTTAGGAAAAGCAGCTGCTCTGCATCTTATTCTCACCTTATTCTGTGGCCAGGGCTGTGCCGAATTCAGCCTACAGAACATTGAGTACATCTAAGCTTCTCATAATCTGCTCTCCACAAATGATGTTGTTGGATGCATTTTTATGGGCTTATTAGCTGTTTTCTTCTTTTGAAATATTTGTTCAAATCGTTTGTCCATTTTTTAAGACAGAGGCTCCTGCCTTGGCTTCCCAAATGCTGTGATTGCAGGGATATGCCATCATGCCCAGCTTTTTTGGCCCATTTTTAATTGGGTTGCTTATCTTTGTTTTATTATTTGTAGGGTTTTAATATATTCTGGCTACAAATTCTTTGTCAGATATGTGTTTGTGAATATTTTTTTCAATTTGTGGATTGTCTTTTATTTTATTAAGTGTATATTTTGATGAATTGATTTGTCTTTTAACTGATAGTATTTATTGAGTGAGTAAGCTAAAATTGTTCTTGCCTCCCTTCTTCCCTTCTTTATTTCATTCCAGGATATTTAGTGATTACCTAGAGTGGCAGCCACTCTTTTGTGCTTAGAAATGGAGCAGAAAACAAAGCAGACACATTTCCTAATCTCATGAAACTTGTATTTTAGTTTACTTTGTCAGGATAGAGTAGGAAACAGACAAAGACATAAGTAAACAATAAAATATAAGCTAGTTATAGATAACACAATGCAAAAATGCAGTGCAGTGTAAACTTAATGGGAAAATGTAGGGTTTTGGACAAAAAATATAATAATCTGACAGGATTTAGGCTAATTGGAGATAGTATATAACTGAGTGGGTGAAACCAGTCCCTGTGGAGTCCAGCAGACTCCATGTGAAAATTATAGACCATCTGGCTGATGATTTGTTGTACTTCAATAAATATCTAAGGAGTACAAACAGCCAGAGGGGAAGCCTATGGCTTGTTTGGATTTGCTTTGCCTAGAACTTATGGAAATTGGACAATAATTGACTTGGTTGTATCCTAAAGGAGTCAGATGTATCCTCTGAATGAGGCTAGAGAAAGAAAATCAGTCTAATTACAGGATTAGTAGGCAGAAATCTAATGTGTAGATATACCTAAGAAAAAAATTTGGTCATTCTGATCAGCTATAGACTATAGATATATGCTCTAATAAATGCAAAAATATGAAAAGGACTATTATAAGAAAAACAGTTTTGTAAAGGAATACATGAAAAGAAATCAGCAAAAGAAATTTAGCAGTTCATGTAAGTCATTTGGCAGTTCATCAGACTGTAAAAACAGAATAATCTATTTGGAATGAAAGAGGAGGCAATTCATCCCCACAAAAACCTAATGCAGACCATGCAGTCTTGGTTTCCAACTCAGCTCCCTTCTCAGTTCAATTTATAGTCTATGGCATGGATACAAGAAACCTCAGGAGATAGGAACAAAAATTTTAGCACTACTAGTAAGTAGAGGAGAAAGAGTGAACATGTTATAAATAAAGCAAACAAATGACTCAGCAATATGAGATATATTAAATTACTAAAAATTTGCATCCTTAATGAAGTCATTTTAAGGTGAGTAAGGAGTGATAAGGCAGACACATGTAGCAGGTAGATTATATTGGGCCAACTCCTAGATTTTTAAATAACTTTTGAGACACGGTTTCACTATGTATCCCAGGATGGCCTAGAACTGACTATGTAGCCCAAACTGCCCTGAAACTCACGATCTTGCTGCTTCAGCCTCCCAAGTGGTGAGATTACAAGTGTGCACCATGCCTGGCTCCAATACCTAGATTTTAAAACAAAGAATACTGCCTTACAGAAATATATATTTGCTCAGAAAAAAGCACTGTAGAGCCCACAAGACATGCAGATGAAAATAACACAATATCTTTAGACAAAGCTGTAGGAGCTAGCTGCTAAATATGGAAGATCAGCAGTAAAGGGAAACAACTAAGGAGCTAATTTTATAACTACAGTTGTCCAAAGTTTGGTAGAAGACAGAGAATGTGAGACTTTCATTTACCACATACTCCACAAACATCATCAAAAAGTTCTGTAGTACCACTGCCCTCATTCTGTATGCTATCACCATCATAATCAAATCAACATCTTCATTTCTCATTCAAACCAATAAAAGAACCATTGTCAAAGATCCATTGTCACCAAGAGTCTATTTATTACATATTTTAGTATCATCGAGGCATGGAGTTTGGGTCAATTCCTGTATTAGTTGGTGGACTTGTTGACTGTATAGCCCAGTTTTTAAGAAAGCTGAAGAGTTTGTGATTTATTTCACAAGAGCATCTGTTCTCATGATGCAAGTTAATTTGAAGCTTTAATGAATGGATTTTTTAAATGAATTAATTAGTAAAATTAGAAAACATTTAGCAGCTCCAGATATAAATGTCAATGAGATAAAGATGCTAATTAAGACAGAGTTAAAGGACCCAAGTGGATGTATCTTTTTTCAATAGAGATGTTCAAGAAAGGTAAACTACCTATGATCACTGTGGTCTCAAATCCCCAAACAAAAGACAAAGACCATGAGAAATTCAAAGAAAGGAGAAGCAGTACATTCGGAAATTAGGCACAATAGCTAGAGATCCCCTTTCATCATTATGAACAACTCTTGATAGGAGTATTCTGTAGTTAGAACCTGTAGGATGGATGAAGAATCAAGGATACTAATATGTGTATTCATCTTTTTTGTTATTAGATCTGCTTTGCTGTTTTCTCTTGGCTGTGACAATTTGAGGATCATAATAGCAGTTCACTATTAATAAGAATACCATTTGTATATTTTGTGGAAGGTTCGTCAACATCATTCGAAAGTTCTGCAGAACCACTGGCATATTTTATACTCCATCATCACCATAATCAAATCAACATCATCATTTCTCATTTAAACAAACTAAAGAACCATTGTCACCTCTACAGGACCTATTGTTGTCAAGAGTCCATTTGATACAGCTTTTAATCATAATTTACCTGGTGAGAAAAACACTGAAGCATGGAGTCGAAGTCAATTCCTGTGCTAGTAAGTGAACTTGTTGAATGTGTAGCTGAGTTAATAAGAATAGCTGAAGATCTTTTGCAATTTATTTCACAAGAACAACAAGTTCCTAGTGTACAACAAAATGGTAGATCAGAAGGGGCTGGAGCAAATGCATCTCCTTCCGAGGAAGCTTCACTACCAGATCTTGCTGATCTTTCTGACTTAGAATCAATACTTTCACTAAGAGAAGATGAAGACCTAGTCCTTGACATAGATGAAGCTATGATCGACATCGATGACTTACATGATGGTGTCCTCCCTGATGTAAATGATGACTTAAGCAGTGATTAAGACCCAATTTGCACTGTCTGACATGTGGGAACAGATTATTTTTCTGTTTCAAATATATTCTAATCCTTCTAGATATTAGCAATAAGAGTTTTCTCCTAGCTCTGCACATTTTCATTACTAAAAACTGTTAGAAAAAGTAATACTTGATTTCTTTTCAGCAAAGGCAGTTCTTCTTTTTTTGTTCATAAAGCTCTGACTTCAGTGATGTAGTTTTACCTTTACTTATACTTGTTCTTCTATTAGGATTCCTGATAATAGTAGCTAATAATAACTAAGAAACGAATCTACTGTACCTAACAACAGGATGAAGAGCTGATGAACTCTATCACATCTTGGGACTTAATTTCACTGTTGTATAATGGATAGAAATTAAAAGGGAAATATTCTCCAGGATGATATTATAGACAATATGTTCACATTGATATGACGATGTTGGGACACTTGTATTTGAAAAGATGTAACTCCTTACTGGCTCTTTAAAAGAGAATTTATCAAACAAAGCATGCTATTGTAGAAAAAGGAAAATAATTCTGAGATAGCAACATTGACAAGATACTATGACTACAGAAAGGTTTTCAGGTGACTGTTGCCAGGGAGAAACATTTGAAAATGCTGGATCCAAGATGTTCTAATGAAGGACTGTTCCCACAAATGCTGACCCACATTGCAACTACCTTGCAACTTTGTTCCCAAAATGGAAATGTCACATTGTACCAAATAACAAACAAAAGAAGTCCTAAGATGGTTGGACACAGCCTTACAAACACTATTCACCAATGTAAAGTTACACTTAGGCTCAGATGATATTTCACAAGTGTATCTTCTTGGCCATAACTGAATTTAAACAAAGGTTTGTAGAATTATTACAATATAATCACTACAACTTCAACCTAGCAATGATTCTTATTGAGAGGTAGGGATATTGAGAGGTAGAATAATGAATCTAAACAAAATGTGGACTGGTATTTAGACACAATAATTCTGTATCAATCAGAAGGGGAAAATAAAATTTTTGAAGCACTTCCACACCAAAACAGAGAGTGACCAAATAAATGTGCAGGAATTTCAGTGATTATAACAATTCCATGCCATATAGTATTATACTTCTATTTGAAGAATAGCTACCCTTCAGAAAAATCCATGGACACCGTGGACTTCCTTCCTAGAAAATGACCTTTGCATCTCATGATGTCAGTAACCAATTTGGTAAAGATGTTAACGTATATGATTGGAGAATGTGGTATATGAAAATTGTGATGAAATGACATGCAAAAGATAACCCACACTGGTGGAAACCAATTTATGTAGAATACTAAAACATATTATAGTCAAAAGGTTTAAAGCAGCATTTAATACAGAAGATTGAAGAACTAACCAACATGACAGATACTGTATCTAATATTAAATGATGTCTGAGTGCATTGGTAATAGCTGCCTTTAAAGATAAATGAGTAGCAATTATATAACCAGATCTTGTTTGGATTAACAGTAATTGGAGAAACATGAAAAGTCAGTATTGCCACTGACTTTTAAGATAAGGTAATTTAACAAATTTAATAAAGATAATTCTATATCCAGAACAGTTACCATAGATCCCTTTGAAAAATCAGAAGAACTTGCAGAGTTATTCAGCGTATCAGTGTGAGAAAGTTCCATAACCAACTCCCTACTATGTGGAAAAACTGATAAGAGCAGATGAAGATCCAGAGATTTGGAGGAGCAAACAAATAGTAAAAAATAAAAATTACAGCATAGACCAATTACTGTACATAATTATAAGCCATGCTAGGTAGCAGATTGTGAAACTTTGCTGCTACAATAACAGGACAAACTTTCCCAGTGTAGGACAGTAGATATGCAGGTTTGTCAAAAATTAGTATAAATAGAGTAGGGAGAAAACAAAAAGAAACAGTTTATCTCTCCCTCCCTATCAATAGAGCAGTTTATAACGAATAGCGATAGCAGTTAAACAAAGAAAGCTATTTAGTGACACACTCACATTTAGTAAGAAGAAAAATAACAAAGGAACTAAGTAAAAGTTAAAAGATAGAACCCATGCTTTAATAAAAGGTTTAAGAGCAGTCAGAGAAGATAAACACTCCCATAGGGAATTTGGACTTCAGGAAATCAGGCTATAATTTTGTGATAAAATAAAACTCAAAGGGAGCGAATGAACTAATCTTAAACTGACAGAGGCCACTACAGGTCAAGTAGAGATGAACCAATGTGGGTTGCAATACACATGTGCATGGCAGCAATGCTAGGAATCTCTCTGTATAGCTACCTTTATCTCAAACTACCAAAAACACTATATCTTTCTTATTACCACTTATGTCTTTTCTTCAACAAAATTGGAGAAGAAGGCAGAACAGGTTCTGCCTGGAAGCAAGGGGGGTTGGGGGGGAGAAAGAAGGGGCAGGGGGGAGAGATGGCCCAAACAATCTATGCACATATGAATAAATGAATAAACAATATAAAAAACTCAAAGCATACCTGAACAAAATCAGGAAACATATCTAAGGAGAGACTTCCAGTCTATTTTAAATTCTTTTTGATGAACAACTTAGATGAAAAAGGGCAGACCTTATGCTCCTCAAACATGATAGGTACTGAAGGGTAGCTATCACTCCAACCAGAACTCTGAAATATGGAATTTATAATAATTCCAGAACAGATGAGTATGAGCTTATTAAAACTGTCAAGCACTTATGAGAGAACATAAGTGATCATACTAACTCAAGCAGGCTGTCAAAACAGCATCAAGAGAAATCTATACAATAACACCAGAAATTGAAACAAGATAAAGACTTGAACAAGCGGAAAAATCACTAATGGTAAACACTGTTCTTAGGAGTCAAAGCAGAAATGTGCTACAACTTCATAATATGTTGATCTGCCTAGTGTTTTGTTTGTCTGGGTCACCTGGAGAGATGAACTACAATGGTACGTCAAGACTAAACAAGACATATTTTCGTGTTTGCTTTGATTGCATGAATTGCGAGATGTAACCCTACTCCAAGAAGTGGACTGTTTTATTAAGTATGTTTGTTATATGCAAAAGAATTAGGAATACAGTTAAAAGTGTTCAGAAATAAATTTAGGAAGTAAGAAATTAGAAAAGTACTTAGAAACGAGCTAGTGGGGGAAGTGTTTTTAAGAGAAGGATGTTACTAAATTGTCAAGAGTTTTGCAGCAGTTCAGATTGGAAAGCTATTGTATTGAGTTTTTTCCTAAGCAGGCTTATGAGCCAACCTGTGTTTTTGTTTTATGAAAATTACCTAACCCTAGTTGATAGAAATAGCTGGTTTGTAGTTGACATATGTCATGTACCTAAAAGCTCAATTACAGGGAAAAGTATTAAGTTAGTCCACTGATTGGGTACCTGTGATTGAAATCTTGAATGTCCTCCAGGAGAATGAAGTGATTGGCTGGTCCTGTACCAAAAGTATCCCTATACTGGACCTTCTTGTGACCAATGCCAAAGCTAGTTTGTGTGTGTGTGTGTGTGTGTGTGTGTGTGTGTGTGTGTGTATGTATGTGTAATGGAGGAATAGAAAGGGAGAAAAGCTTATCATTACAAGACAAGCTTAAAGGTGTTAAAACCAAGGAAGCTAGGCTAATAGATGACAGTGGAGTAGATTAGATGGGTTAAGTTTTCACTCTTATGTACTTTAGCTAAAGTGTGTGGGCAGATATGCATATTTGCATCCTTATGTGTGATGATTACTTCATTAGATTATAATTATAGGTTAGATTACAATTATTAGATTATAAATTTTTATGATCTGTATTAGTAAATTAATCCAAACAAATTTATTGCTTTGCTTTAAAAGATTTTAACTTAATAAACTTTCATTCACAAATCAAAGAATTTGTGGTCATATTAAATTACTTGGAAGTGAATTTGGTGGTTACCAAACTGGCATAAAATAACTCCATGCAACAGAGGGTAGTAGAGTATAATCAGAGAAAGTATTATACCAAAAGACTGAAGTTCTACTTCTGGCCTGTCAGATGATCTCTAACAAATCTCTGAACATAGCCCTTTAAGATTTATTAAATCTGAGTTATAATAATTTTCTGCTTATCTTTAATAATAACAAGGAACAAATAAAATGATACAGTTTCAAAGTCTTTAGTATATCTGATAATGGATTAGAATACATGAAATAAAGGACTTTTTAGAAATATCTGAAAACTGTCTTTATGAGAATACCTGAAAGTCTATTTGACATATAAGGATTATCCAATAGTTTTATAATTGTTTTATAGGAGACTAAAGATTCCATATTCTATTACTTCCTATCAAAGTTTTAATTTGGAACAAGCTTTTGTTTCATCTTTGGAACTTATTTTTTATCAAATTAAATTCTTTTAGAAAGTCTATTTGGGTTCTAGTAGGAATAATAATGAGGAAAAAACTATAATGAAAAAGCCCTCAGGAAATAATGAATTATATTCCATTTAAGCCTAAGACTTTGTTCCTGAGGGGGTTATGTAACTCTGAACATTATTAACCCATCATGATCCAACTATATTTGTGCAGCTGTTTTCTTACAGAAAAGCTGATATTGTATTTTTTGTACTAATAGACTTATCTTAATAGACTACAAGTAAGTTTAGTGATTCTTCTTGAGTATACTTCCTATTTTTTCAGAAACTACTCTTTCCAGACTCCATTTAAAACTTGATTTTCGTCTGCTTATATAAGTTAAGAAAACAAAAAAACCAGACAGCCAGCCAACCACCCACCTAACCAACAGAAAATCTCAAAACTAAAATTAAATCCTAGTTCCTGAACTTATTCGGCAGTTATTTCTACGTACAGATACAAATACCCATTCATCTCAAATGTCACCTGTCTTCAGGGTAATAAGGAATCCTTGAAGGCAATCAACATTATAACTTTGAGGAATGGAACTGCATTTTATCAAGGAAAATCAGTCGACACTTTATCCTTTGTCACAATTTCATTTTAAATACCCTAGAAAAATGCTGAAAATGTCTCAAGAAGTATTTTTTACTTTAATACAAGGACTAGTGTAAAGTGGAGTAAGGAGACACAGTTATAAAGCACAACTTTACTGTTTCAGATTGCTTCAATTAAAGATGCCATTAACAAAATATATTGTTGAAAGCACCTAAATATACATGTCTCTAGATTGCAACAAATTCTGGCAATCTTGGTCATTTATTTATTTATTTATTCATTTGTTCATTCAACTTTGGCATTTCTTGAACTTGATCTCAGGGCCTCATGCTTGCCAGGCAGGTGTCTACCACTTGAGCCATACACCCAGCCCTTTATGCTTTTAGTTATTTTTCAGATATGGACTTATGCTTTTACCTTGTCTGGCTCAGTTCACAATCCTCCTACCTACATATCCATGAAGCTGGGAGTACGGATGTGCACCACAATGCCTGACCTTATTTTTTTTGAGACAGGGTCTCACTATCTACCCCAGGTTTGCCTAGATCTTAATAATCCTACTACCTCAGCATGACCCAGCTTCATCATAATAATTTTAAATAGTTTTATTTTTTATTAAATTTTGGAGAACACTGGCCTTTCTTGAAACTGCGCCTTTTACATTTTTAATTGTGAACAATCCCCTAACTACCAGCTTTAGAAACCACCTGTGTTGTAGCTCACTTTCAGAAAAAAATGTTGCCTGTTTTTATGGACTACAGCTTTTTAGCTCATTTTTTGAACAGTGCTGGGAAACAAACCTAGGATTTTGCACATAAGCTACATCCCAGCCCCTAGCTCACGCTTAAAGAGACATGTTGTCCCTCTGAAATTTAAGGTATGAGTGGATTTATCTTTGAGTTCCTTTCCCTCGTGCAGGAGTCCTTGATGCCTCTCCCTTATAGTACCTCTACCCACTGAGAAAGCATCTATTTATGCTGAGTGTTTCCTCATTTCTCGTAGCATGCTTTAAAAGATTGTCCAAGGTGTCATCAGGGATAGCACTAATGAATGGAGAAGTGGCATATCTGTTTTGTCTTATTCCTGATTATAGACACTGAGGAAGTTCCCTAAGTATCCCTGAAGATTGAACCTCATGGTTCAACTGGTAACAAGCATGGAATCAAGTAGAAAATACGACCTTTTAAAATTTCTTTTAGCATAATTGTCTCATTTCCATCTGGAGGTCATTTCTATTTGAGTAATTTTGGCTCTGGAGATAATTATTGTCCATTCCTTTACCGGCCTTCTTTAAAGACTAAAGGTCATCTGAAAAACTGTATTTTAAAAAATGGGTCCAATTTTTTCAGGGTCTCCTGAACACAGTCTGGTGGAATGTGTTCCACCGGATCCTGGGGTGTGATTCACTAACACAATATGGTTTTCTCCTTGACAAGTTGGCACACGTACTATATGCTTCTGAGTGATTTGAGGGATTTGTCTAACATAAAAAAACCAAGTTCACTTCTCATAGATAAAACAGAAGGATAAAGTTAGGCTTCACTCATTTATTTGTGTCCCCAAAAATAATTTGGCTGCCTGGTTTCATCATATCCCACATGAAGAGACTTTCTACTGCAAAAGATTGGAGATAAGTTTATTGCATGATATACAGTAAATGATCAAGATCATGACCTTTTTAATGTTTTTGTCCCTAATAACTGTGTGTATGTTTGAATTCTTTAAAGACTGGATTATAAATATATATCTGCTTCCTCAGCTCAGACTCATAAGAATGAAGTTCTCAAAGTTACCTGAATTATTGGAAACAGTTGATTCACAAGATTCTGTTTCTTACCATACACACTAAAGGTAAAATGACGAAAAACAAGGATGTCACTTATTTGTTCAAGAAAGTGAGAGTGTTCAGCTTTAACCTAGACACATGGATTGAATAGAGAGAAATCATAGGCTCTACTTATTTAAGGCTCAGTAAAACCAGAGATTTAAAAAAAACCTGTAACTCACAGATTGGGAAGAGTTACAGAGTTTATAGTGAAGTTAAAGTCACAATTAAGACTATTGGTCCATTTCCAAAGCAATGCCTTTAGAGTATAAACCTTAAGATATAATCTAAATGCCCAAACCTGACCTACTAATCAGTGTGGCTAAGTTTGAAGAAAAAAGAATTAAGTTAAAACTGATCTATGACCATTGCTAAAATAATTTGTCTTGGAAAATTTGACGTAAAATATGGTCTCAAAATGTGTTTGAAGTCTTAGGCTTTGGGATTAAACTAAGTCATATTTGAGTTTGTGTGGCTCTATGAAATTATATTTTTATTAGAAAATTGTTGACATTGAATTTTAGAATCACTCTTTAAACATGCTATAAATAAGGACTTGGAATGTGCTCTGTCTGAAATGATCCAGTATAATTCATAATGATCAGTGAATAGCACCAAGCTTAAAATTCAGTGATCTTTGCATAAATACAATGCTTTTCTGTATTACTTTTGTAATACTGGTGAACATCCCTAATTTTGAGTACATAAGAGGTGCTACTTTGCTTTACTTTTGGGCTTACTATTGAAAGAAAATCAACACCCCCAGACTTATGAGTCTTCAAAAATGAATCCTAGTGATGGTGGTTGCACATCATGAATGTACCTAATGCCATTAAAACATAAATGGAAAAACGTGTTAAAATGGCATATTTTTCTTAATATATATCTTATTACTAAATGACTCCTTTTACTTTAATGTTCACAGAAAATGGCTACATGGCTCTAAGAAACAATGTTGGAATCTCTGATGCCTAATTTAAAAAAGAAACATAACCCCTGGGTACATTCATGTTGGTATAATAATATCTGAAAATATATCATATGAACATATAGTAATATAAATATATTCTGTAATAGCAATAATAAGGGAAATTGTGAAATAAGGAAAATGGGAACAAATTCTCAGGACGTTAAAAGGACTAAGACAAAGAGAAAACAATGACAAGAAAATCAACGAAGGTTGAGGGCAGTTAATGTAGAAGCCAAGAGTGATTCTGTGGTCATGTACCAAACAGATTCCCCCAAGAGTGAGAAAGTCATGAGTGGTTTCCAAGTGGAGCAGTAACTAAAACTGGCAACTGAAGATTGTATGAGCAGAAGGGTTTAAGTCATAAAAGAGTTGGAAGATGATCTAATAAGAAAAAAAGTGATGAAATATACAGTAGTGAAATTGTTAGAAAATAAATGCTTTATCAATTCTCAGTGGAACTGGAGAGAGCCTAAAATTGTGAAGATTATCTCCTAGCCAGTGAGGTAAGCAATGGAAAATTTAGTCATATTCTGCAACATCTATGTTTTAAATAATTCTATTCCCATTAACCATTCTGTCACTTAGAAGTAAATCATGTTCTAAAAACACCTGTGAGTTTTTTTCCTCGCAACATTATAGCAATTTATGTAAAGTGAAAAAAATTCACTGAAACTGTGATATATATCATTAATGAAATATATAGTACATATGTCAAAATGTAGAAAAATCAATTAGGCTTTATGGTAGACCTACTCAGCACACTGACACTACACATCAACAGCAAAGCTGTGAGAGGTAGAGAGGAGTTGGGGGGGGACCTTGGCTATATCTATTACCTGTAATTTTGATACAAAGAATCAGACTATATACCATGGGTTCTCCATGTTTAACAATGAAAGTGCATAATAACAGCAGCCAATATTTGTTGAATGCCTACTGTATGCTCATTGTTGTTTTATTCATAAGCACATTATCTTTGGATTAATCCTTTACAGTTCTCCAGAGAAGTAAGTGATCCTATTATCATCCTCCTTTTCCAGAATAGAAAAGTGAGTTAAAGCAAATAAATACCAAATATAGGATGAAGAGATTCAGGAGTGAGCCTATTCACTTATTACCTCTCCCAGTATAGCCATGTTTCTCCTTTGTCATTTTTATCCCTTTCAAAGTTGCCCTTGGACCAGGTGTAGTGATTTGCACACCTGTAATCTATCCCTGCACTTGGAAACTTGACATAAGATCATGAGTTTTAGGGCAGCCTAGGCTACAGACTGTACAGCCAGACCCTGTCTAACAACACAAAAGTTACTGCTGGTACTTGTTTTTGCCTTTTTTTAAAGGCATAGTGTGTGTGTGTGTGTGTGTGTGTGTGTGTGTGTGTGTGTGTGTGTGTGTGTCTGACAGGAAGGGAGCTAATGAACACATGATGTTACTTGTCTTAGAGCCTGGGTCCATGATGGTATGCTGCTGTTAGTTGCCCTTCAACTGGCAGACACTCTTGGTTCCACATGTTTGAATCTGAATTTAGGGAGTATGGAAGAGAGATTGAATTGAACATTAAAGCACCTCCTGTTCCATGCACTGAACACAAGCTTTTATCATTGATTGCCCACAGTAGCCCTGTGGAGCGGAGAAACTATTGTCTTGTCTGTTTTATAAATGAGAAAACTAATGCCCCAACAAGTTGAGTGACTTTCTGAGGTCACACAGCTAGTGGGTTGGAATTCCATCTTCAGTTGCTCTGGCTCTGTGGCCCCGGATCTTCATACAGTCCTGTGCTTCCTTCTTAAAGAAGAAATTTGGCTTCCTCAGGGGTTCCCCCAAATTTTTGGGTACAATGACATAGAACAGTGCTTTCTAGATTGTAAGTCTGGCCTAGCTAGAAAGCAAAGCTGCTCCTGTGATCTGCTTGAGCTAGCCTACCTTGAGGGGGTACATACTAGCAGACATTTTTCCAGTCTCTATAGAACTGCAAACCCTGAGTATGACTCTTAGTTTTCAAGTGCATATTTCAACCCTCCTGCTAAGGGGCTTCTGGGTACTCAGTTGCTTCAAGAATTACCAGCATCTGTAAGGCAAACCTTCTGTAATCACTGTTCCCATGGCCCCAGGATATAGGACAGGATTCTTGTTATATGCTTTCACAGATCACTGTTCCTTTAGGGAGCTTATTTTAGTTATTAGTTAACATATTCACTAAAGTTATCATTTACTTAATGTTCAACAATAGCTTGTATTGCTCCATGAAAGCACGTCCAGGGCCTGTTTTCTGCATCCCAATCACCTAGAACACTGCACAGTAAATGTTTGTTAAATGAATGAGTGCTTTTCTTTCAAAGGCTCAGGTGGCTACTTTTCTGGTCAGAATGGGTATATACAGAGACTGTCTGTGTCACAGACGAATAAACCTAACGGTTTGTGAAGCCTGTCCAACCATTCATTTGTTAGAAGTCCAATAGTAAAACAATGCTGACTCCTGCTTTGCTGCTCTGGACTCTGGAGGTCTTAAAACTCATTGAAAACAGAGATGACTTCAGCTTACCTCTTTCTGGTGGTATTTGATTGCTACCTTCAGCTTGGCCAGGTCATGGTACTTCTGGGGATCAAGCTCTTCACTGTGGTCATCTCGGTGGTTGAGGATGATCTCCAGTTCCCGGGAACTCCGAGCTTGGTCCAGCAGGTCTTTGGCAAAGAGTTTGCACTGCTGAGAGAGTTCCTCATACTCAGCCTTAAACTCATTCTCCACTTTGCTGAGCTCCTTGAGCTCCCAGCCCAGGCGGAATGCAGTTAAGATGGGGTCCTCACTTGATAAAGCAATGAGTGAGGGGCTTGCCAGAGCCTTATAGATGTTCAGTCGGGAACGGGAATGGCGCAGGCTGTCTACCTCTGAACTGGACACACACTCCACACAGTTGCAGCGGATCTGATGGGGTCGTGGGATAGTGACCCGTTTTTGGACAAGCAATTTGATAATTTCATAGTTGTTGGTATGGGCAGCCAGCATGATGGGAGTGATGTCTGGTGTGAACTCAGAGAACTGGGTATCCATCATCAGAGTGGGGACCTACATACAAAAAATGAGAAGCATAGAAGGGCGGGATTAAAGTTAGGAGAGAGAGAAGGACCATAAGGCCCATCAAATGGTAAATCAGGAACTGAAGTCTCCATTCTTTTGTCACTTCTCCCTAGCAGAATAGTTTATGTTTGTAGAATGCCTACTGTGTTGCAGGCACTGTCCTAGGGACTTGACATGTATTCACTCATTTAATACCTACAGTAAAACTGGGAGGCATTCTCCTAGGAAGGCTCTGAGACACACAGAGGTTAAAGGACATAGCTAAGATTGTACTATTTTTAGTAGTAGAGCCAAAATTCAAACCTACACAGTATGAATGTAGAACTTAGCTTTTAAAATTATGTTAAAGAAGTAAAGAAGATGAATATGGTTGATGTACTTTCTATAGAAGAATGAATGTAGAATCTTTAAACCTGTTGAGATTACCATAAGAAGGGGACTAAGGTAGAAAGGAGAAAAATGGAGGGGATGAACCAATTCAGGATACAATACATATATACATGGAAATGTCATAATGAAATTCTCTGTATAACTATCTTAAACAGAAATGTCTTTTTTCAAAAACAGAGGACAGGAAGGTAAAACAAATCCTATCTGAGGTTGGTACTGGTGGAGTGGGGAGGACATAAGGAAAGGGTGTAGGAGGTGAATATAGTGGAAATATTATGTACTCATGTGAAAATGGAAAAATGAGACCTGTTGAAACTATTCCAGGAATGGAGGGAGGGGAGATAAAGGAGAATGACGGAGGGGATAAATTTAAGATATATCATAGGTACTTTTGTAAATGTCACAATATACCCCTTGTACAATAATATAATATTTTTTAAAAATTTAAAAATTATGTTACTATACCATCCTCAGTTCTGTCTTGAGACAGAATAAGGAAACAAAAGAGAAAGATGTTATTCCTGATCTTCTGGATTTGAGTTGCATAGATCAGACATACACTAAATTGGCAACAGTACTAGAAGTATGTGTTCAGTTCTAAATCAGCTTTAGAGACTGCCAGAATGTTTTTTTGAAAGGCTAATGACAATATATCTTAAGAAGACTCTCTCAAATAGTTACATTGACTTTGTATCTGTATGGGACCTCCAGAGGCCAAAGTCCCAGACCAGATTGGATTCACTCTACATTCTCTAAGCCCTGGAAGAAGTTGTCAAGAAGAAATACTTTGCAAATGGGGACTTCTAGCCTTGCAGAGGGGTTGCTAATAGCAAAAGGGCTGTTGACAATACTGCTATGTCTGGAATGTAATGTTTGGTGTAAATATCTTCTATTAATGAAAGGTACAGAGTTCTTTAAGTAGTCAGAAGCACATCTGGGGACATGTGCAGAACCTGATTAATAAATTCTTAAAAACCATCCAACTTTAAGATGTGTCTTTAGGGACATAGTCTGTTTTCAGTCCAAAAAAGAAACTGATTCAAATCACTAGAATCATATAGCAATCTAAATGTAGTGGGATTCAGAGCGAGAGAATGGGACCTATGTAGTGTGGAGCTGAGTATTCAAAATGTGGACAGGATTCCAGAAGACAGGAAAATATTGATCTTATTACACTCAAGGAAAAAAGAAAACAGTTCTAAATATTCATTTTAATTGGGAAGAACAGAATAGGAATACTTGAGATTCTTACAAAATAGATAAATATTGTTTTCTTTTTATTCTCTAAATTTCTGTAAGAAAAGAAAAAACAACAACCCACAGTTATTGGTCACCTGACAAAAGGATGAGTTACTGTTGTTCATCATTTTTGCCTCCCTCCAATCTTGCATGAGGGATTCCTAAACAGGAAAGTGGAGGGAAAACAAGAAGTGGGAGAAAGGTGGGGGAGAAGGAGTTTGCAAGAAACCTGCTTCCTTCATGGAGTGGTTGCATCAGCTTCTGAATAGCTGAAAGCTGGCTGCATACTGGTCATCAATTGCTACAATGGAGCAGCGAGTAATCATTGTTAAACATTTAGAAGGAGCAGCTACAAACAAAACAGCGGGAAGTGAGCAGCTTGGCTCATAAAGTAAATTGGACTCAGGAAAGAATAATCTCAGAAATTAACATAAACCTACAGGCTAAGGAAAAAGTAGGTCTGAGTGGGCCTAGAAATGAACATAAACACAATCAGTATAAAGCCTAGAGTTGGGAGAAATGGTAAGCGAGTAACTGATCACAGTCTGCCCAAGAAGAAAAGCTCAGATCTGGAAAATTTGTCCTTTCTTTGGGTAGGAGCATTCTTCATTCTCTGTTACCATCTGAAAGGGTTGGGAGAGGCAGGGGAAAGATAATATGTAGGACAGACTTCCCTGGGTTAGATTGGAGGTACTGTCTGCTTTCTACCATGCTACTCAACCTGTCTTCTCTGTCTCCCCTTCCTTGCTCTTTCTACTTTTATTACTCTTTTCCTGTCTTTTCTTCCATGTCAATGCTGCCAGTCCTGTCCAAGACACACAGAAGTACCTTAGTCCCTCTTGGGTCACAGAGCTAAAAGGTTACTGTCTATGCTTAGAATATGAAAGGTTTTCTGAAGCTCTCTCATTTCATTGTCCAATAAGGAACACTTTGAATCTGTTTGGCATTTTGGGGTTCTTGCTATCAGAAAGAAAAGGTTTTAGAAAGAAAACTGGTCTACAGTGATCAACTTGACCAACCATGTCCTTTCACTCAGAGTGCCTTTTCTCCTCCAGTTGGTGTTGTCACCATAGGCTGCTCCACTCAACTCACTCACTGCTCTCTTTTTGTGGGATTCCCTGTGGGAAATGGTCTTGTCCTCTTTCTTTACCAGTCAAGGGCTCTTGTAAATTCCAGCTTCTACAGTAGCTTCTACTCCTAACTTACAGCCCATCCCACCCAAACATTGTGGATACTAGGCTACATCCACCACAGTCACTTTTCTAATGCTGCTTTTCATTATTCTATAATTATTTCACACAAATACTTCTTCCCTCCCCAGTAAGGTTGGGGATCTAACCTAAGGTCAGAGCTGCTGTACTCTGCTCTATACCCTACAGCATCTAAAATAATGCTAGATGCAGCAGGTCCAAGCAAAAAGGAATTAAATATTCTGTTCTTAAATTAAGATTCCCACAATTTGAGTCAACAGAGGTTCATTTCTTTGGGCCTTTCCTTCCCATGTTCAGTTGAGAAGTCTCAAGACTCTAAGGAGTGTTAGCAGATTGGCTCTATATGGAACAACCCATGTGGTCTCTAAAACTTGGGATAGTTCCTGTCTGTCATTTTTCACAGTTCTATTGCTTCCATATGGAGCCTCTGCTCCATAGACCACAGATTTATATTACTCCTACCTCTCTGCTTAATTTTTTATTAGCATATATTTGTTATAGAAAATACTGTGTTTCATTGTGACATTTTCATACATGGATATAATGTACTTTGATCCTATTCACTTCCCGTATCAACATCTCTTGTTCCTCCTCACCCTCCCCCATTGATTGGGTCCCTTCCCCTTCCCAAATAGTTCCTCTTCTATCTTTACATACTTTTAAAATCTAAATTCCATATATGAGACAAAACATGTGATATTTGGCTGTCTGAGTCTGGCTTATTTTGCTTAACATTATGATCCCCAGTTCTATCCATTTTCTGCAAATGACATAATTTAATTTTTTTAATGGCTGAATAATACTCCACTCTGTGTGTGTGTATATATATATCACATTTTCTTAATCCATTCATCGTTGTAGAGCATCTAAACTGTTTACAAAGCTTGGCTATTGCGAACAGTGCTGCAATAAACATGGGTATGCAGGTGCCTCTATTGTGTGTTGAGTTACATTCCTTCAGATATATGCCCAGGAGTGGGATAACAGGATCATATGGTAGTTCTATTTTAACCTTTTTGAGGGACCTCCACTTTCCACAGCAATATTGCCTGGATTTACATTTCTATGAACAGTTTGTAAGTATTCCTTTATCTTCCACATCCTCACCAACATTCATTGTTTTGTGTTATCTTGGTGATAGCCATTCTGACCGGGTTGAGATGGAATCTCAATGTTTGGTTTTTGTTGTTTTGTTTTGTTTTGAGACAGGGTCTCACTCAGTAACCAGGCTGGCCTGGAGCTTATTGTGTAGCCCAAGCTAGTTTCAAACTGGTGATCCTACTGCCTCTACCTCCCAAGAAGTTGGATTACAGACATGTGTCACCACACCTGGCCTCTCAAAGTAGTTTTGATTTGCGTTTACCTGCTTGCTAAAGATGATGAAAATTTTTTCATGCAATTATTTGCCATTTTAACTTCTTTTTAGAGCTGGCTGTTTAGTTCATTTGCTCATTTATTGATTGTATTATTTAAGTTTTGGTGTTTAATTTTTGAGTTCTTTATATATTTTGGATATCAGTTTAAATATTTTTTCCCATTCTGTAGGCTAACTCTTTATTCTGGTAATTATTTCCTTTGATGTGCAGAAGCTTTTTAAGTTGATGCAATTCCACGTGTCAATTCCTGCTGTCATTTCCTGAGCATTTGGAATCCTATTCAAAAAGTCATTACTTATACCTATATCTTGAAGTATTTTCTCTATGTTTTCCTCTAGTAGTTTCAAAGTTTCATGTGTTATATTCAGGTCCTTTATCCATTTTGATTTTTGTATGGAAGAGAGATAGGGATCTAGTTTCAGTCTTCTATATGTGGATATCCAGTTTTCCCAACACATTTGTTAAAGAGACTGCCTTTTCTCTAATGTATGTTTTTGGCTCCTTTGTTGAGAATCAAATGGCTGTAGCTGTGTGGGTTTATTTCTGGATCCTAAATTCTATTCCACTGGTCTACAGTTCTGTTTTTTGTGCTACTACCATGCTGCTTTTGTTACTATGGCTGTGTAGTATAATTTGAAGTCTGGCATTATGATACTTCCAGCATTACTCTTTTTGCTCAGGTTTGCTTTGCCTATCTGGAGTCTTTTATGCTTTTGTATGACTTTAAGGATGTTTTTCTAGTTCTGGAATTTTGATGGCTTTGTATCTCACTTTTGGTAATATGGCCATTTTAACTATTAAATCTGCCAATCTATGAACATGGGAGGTCTTTCCATCTTCTAGTGTCTTCAGTTTATTTCTTCAGTGTTTCATAGCTTACATTGCAGATATTTTTAAAGCTCATTTGTTAGGTTTATTCTCAACTATTTTTTGAGATGGTTATGAATGGAATCATTTTCACAATTTCTTTTCAGCATGCTCATTATTGATGTATAAAAAAGCTACTTATTTTTGTATATTGATTTAGTATTCTGCTACTTTGCTGAACATATTTATCTTATCTATAACTTTTTGGTAGAGTCTTTAGGGTGTTTTAAGTATAGGATCCTCTCATTTGCAATAGGGGTAATTGCTTTCTTCCTTTTCTGTTTATATCATTTTTATTTCTTTCTATTGAATTATTGCTCTGATTAAGTATTCAAGCACTATATTGAATAAGAGGGGTGAGAGTACACACACTTGTCTCATTTCTGATTTTTATAGGAAATGCTTTCATGTTTTCCACTTTCAAAATAATGTTGGCTATAGGCTTATTTTATACAGCCTTTATTATGTTGGAGTACATTTCTTCTATTCCTAGTTTCTTCAGGGCTATTATTCTGCAGGGATGTTGAATTTTGTCAAAGGCTTTTATTTGAGCTATTTGAACATGTAATTTTTGTGCTTGAAACTATTCATTTGATGTATTATATTTATTGATTTGTATATGTTGAATCATCCTTGCTTTCCACAGAATGAAAACAATTTGGTCATGGTGCATAATCCTTGCAATGTGTTCTTGAATTTAGTTTGCAAATATTTATTGCTGTGTATTGCATATATGTTTGTCAAGGAAATTAGTGCTTAGTTTTCTTTTTTGTTATGTCTTTATTTGGTTTGGGTATCAGGGTAATACTAGCTTCATAGGATGAGGTTTGTAGCATTTATTCCCTTTCCGTTTTATGGAATTGTTTAAGGAGCACTGGTGCTAGTTCTCTTTTAAAGGTTGGATAGAATTTATCAATGAATCTATCTAATCCTTGGCTGTTTTAGTTGGGAGTCTTTTTGTTACTGCTTCAATCTCATTACTTGTTATTGATCTGTTTAGGTTGTCTATATCCTCTTGGCCCAATTTTTGTAGATTGTATGTAACTAGAAATTATTTATGTCTTCTAGATTTTCAAATTTATTGGAATATTTGTGAATTCCCAATAATGCTTTGGATTTCAGCGGTATCTGTTGTAATACCCCCTTTTCTTCTCTCATTTGGTTAATTTGGGTCTTTCCCCTTTCTTTTGGTTAGTTTGGCTAAGGTTTTATCAATCTTCTTTATCTTTCAAAGAACCAACTCAGATCAATTCTTTGTAATTTTTTACTCTGCATTTCATTAATTCCACCTTGATGTATGTTTGTTCATTTATTTCGTTTTACTAATTTTAGGTTTGGCTTCCTCTTGTTTTTGTAAGACTTTATGGTGCATCATTAGGGTAATTATTTGAGATCACTCTGGTTTATAAATACAGACATTCATAGCTCTAAACCTCCCTTTTAGAATTGCCTTCATTGCATACCAAAGGTTCTGATAAATTGTGTTTTCATTTTTCTTTTATTCCTCCTGACTTTTTAAATGACCCACTGATCATTCAAATGTGCATTATTCAGCCTTGCATGTGGCTCCATGCCTGTAATCTAGTAATGCAGTGGCAGGAGAATCATGAGTTTGAGGCCAACCCCAGGAATATTATTGAGACTCCCATTTTAAAAACAAAATACAAATGCAATCTGGGGGCATGGCCCAAGTGGTAGAATGTTAGCCGTGCATGTATGAAGCCTTAGGTTCAATCCCTAGTACCATAAAAAAATTGCATTGTTCATTCTCCATATGTTTGTATAGTTTCTTCCATTTGTCTTGCTATTGACTTCTAATCTTATTCTGTTAGGATCTGATAAAAATACAAGAAATTATTTCAATTTGTTGAGACTTGATATCTTGCCTAAAATTTAATTTGTTTTTGCGACAGCTCCATGGGTTATGAGAAGAATGTGTATTCTGTAACTTTTGGATGGGGTATTTTATACATGTCTATTAAAACCATTTTGATCTATGATACAGTTTAATTCTGAAGTTGTTTTGTTGATTTTTTTGCCTAGATGATCTATGTATTGATGTGAGTGGGTTACTGACATCATCCACTATCATTGCTTCTGTGCCAATCTATCTTTTTATGTTCAATAGTGTTTGGGGTACACCAACATTTAATGCATATATATTGACAATTGTTCAATCTTCTTGACTGATTATTCCCTTTATTAATATTTAGAGACCTTCTTTATCCTTTCTGACTAAATTTGGTATGAAATCTGCTTTGTCAGTTTAAGTATAGCTATTTCTGCTTGCTTTTGGATTTTGTTTGCTTGAAGTATCATTTTTCCAATCTTTCATATTCATATTCTTTTAGTGTATGTCTTTGCCAGTCAGGTAAGTTTTCTTGCAGACAGCAGCAGTTTATTAATCCATTCAGCCTCTGTGTTTTAATTGGAGATCTAAGACCATTTATATTTAGAATTATTATCTTAGTGATATTTTTGGTTCACCTAGTTAATAGTTTTGGATTCTTTCCTAATTCTTAATTATTTATCTATTTTTCTAATGAGACTTATCCTTGCCTGAGTTTTTGTGCTTGTGCATATCTTTTTTACACTTCTCTGTTTAGTATTTCTTTGAGTATATTCTGCAGTTTTGGTATAGTGGTCATGAATTTCTCAAGCTTATGTTTATCATGGAAAGTACTTATTCTTCCATTTTGAAGGATAGCTTCTCTAAATATAAAAATCTTGATTGGCAGTTATTAAGGGCTTGAAATATATCAGTCCATGTTCTCCTGGTCCTTAGGTTTCTGCTGAGTGGCCTGCTATTAATCTGATAGTTTTTCTTTTGTAAGTAACTTGGCACTTCTCTCTAGTACCTTTCAATATTCTTTCTTTGTTCTGAACTATTGGCATTTTAACATAATATGGCATGGGGTGTTTCTTTCCTAGTCATGTCTATCTGGAGCTGTAATTGCTTCCTATACTTGTATGTCCATTTCTTTCTCTAGATTTGAAAATTTTTCTGCTGTAATTTCATTGAGCAAGATTCTGTGCTTTTAGTCTTTATCTTATTTCTCCTTTTACAACACAGATTCTTAGGTTTGGTCTCTTAATCATGAAACAGATACCTTGAATATTGTGGTCATTATTGCTTATTTTTCTATATTAATATATGAATATAATAAGTCCTCAACTTTGTCTTCAATCCCTGACTTTCTTCTTGTTTCTGGTAGAGCCTATCATTGATATTTTCCATTGATCTTTTTATTTGATTTATTGAACTTTTCATTTTCAAGACTTCATTTTTTCCCAGAATCTCTTTTTGCTGAATTTCTCATACAGTTTTTGGAGTCTTGAATTAACTTCTTTACTTCCTTTACCTGTTTATTTGAATCCTCTTTGAGGTCATCGATCATTTTAAAAACTAAAATTTTTAATTCTTTGTCATATCAAACATTTTAATGTCTTTGGATTCAGGTATTGAAGAGTTATGAGCTTTTGGAGGAGTCATATCGCTTTGCTTTTTCGTATTTCTTGTGATTCTATGTTACACTTTGTGCATCTTTTTTGCGTGCATACCTCTTCTGGTTTTATATGGGGGTTTTCTTAATGAGCAGCCTTCTCTTTAGGGCTCAATCCCAGTACTGCCCAGAGAGAAGAAAACAAAATGTCGTAACAGCAGCAACACCAAAGTAAACCAGATATAGAAATACAATAAAAACCAATTAAAGGCAATTACCATATCAAAAATAACCATAGAAAGTAAAGTGGTAATACTAATGTAGAATAAACTAATTAGGTAAAAATTAATGAAGTAGCAGTAATTATAATGAAAAATTAAATAAAGGAGGGGACCTGGATAAGTAGAAAAGAAGTTAAGTGAAAGAAAACAAAAAGAGCATAAAAGGAAAATAATATAAGAGTGAGAGAAAATATCAAAATATTTAAAATTCTGACTAAAAAGTAAAGAAAAACTACATAAGTTAGGTAAACACAGGAGGAATAAAAAATAAAACTATATACCCAGGCATGGTGGCTCACACCTATAATCCTAGCCACTCAGTAGGCAGAGATCTGGAGGATCATGGTTCAAGACCAGCCTGGGCAAAAAGTTAGAAATAACCATATCAATTACTGAAGCAAAATGGTCTGGGATTGTATCTCAAATGGTAGAGCATCTGCCTAGAAAACATGAAGCACTACGCTCAAACTCCACACCACCAAAAAATAAATAAAAAATAAAAGATTTTTAAGAATAAAATAAAAACAATACTAAGAATATTGTCAAAAGAAAAAAGTTAAAAGAGAGAAAGAGATGAAGAATAGGAGTGACTTCTTTCC
This sequence comes from Castor canadensis, assembly GCF_047511655.1. Lineage (NCBI taxonomy): Eukaryota > Metazoa > Chordata > Mammalia > Rodentia > Castoridae > Castor > Castor canadensis. Next base: position 42,910,856 of record NC_133405.1, on the reverse strand, counting down.
ATGTTCTCTAATATTGGAATTTGCCACATCTGACAAGAAGGGCAGAGAATGAGTTATAACTGAAGTCTTGTGTGTTGTTTCTCTCTGTTTCCCCTATACAGATTGGTGCTATATGCAGGCTGAGGGCTGGGCCAGTCAAGCATATGTTATTAGCATCAGAGCTATATTCACTTTAGAAGGTTCACTTCTATGTGCATGAGGAGCCACTGCTGGTCCCCAAAACTTTGTGGCCTGTTTTCCAGGCAGGTTTCCACTCACCCCAGAGACACCCAAGTTTGTGCACCCAGGGACAGGAAATGTGAAAGCTTAGGTGTGTCCACCAATTGTGTTGGAGAGTTGGAGAAGCAAACAGAGCACTGATATCTACACTGGGGGTAGGGGAGACTCAAGGGAACTGGGCACTCTGCCTGCTAGTCTCAGTTATTTCAGATCCCATCCAATAATAAACTACCTTATGGAAAAGAAGAATCTGTGGGATCAAGCAATTCCCTGGGACCTGGGCTCATAGCTCTCAGTCCCACCCAGCAGCAAACCATACATGAAAAATGGCAGCTCTGAAAGCTAAGCATCAACCATCCATGGGCCTGGAGATCTGTTTCCACAGTAATCCACTGCAGAGGTGATGGGACACACTCCTTGCCACAGGGCTTTGGGTCAGTTGACCATCAAGTCCTCCATAGTCTGAACTCTCTGCTACTTGAATTTCTCAGTGGGTTCATGTTCAACCTTCCTGCCCTCCATGATTACCTTTTGTGTCTGTCTCCCATCTATACCATGTTGCAATTGTTCCTTGTTTTCAGGTCCCCAGAGTTGCACAATCTCAAACAATAGGCCACCTCAGTCTGTGATATGGGGGAAGATGGACAATGCAATGAATTTCTTATCCAATGCTGGCCTGCCACACTGAGGGAGTCATTGTCAGATCAAATCCCCACACTGGATTTTTTTTTGTTGTTGTTCAATTATTTATATGTGCATACACTGTTTGAGTCATTTCTCTCCTCTTCCCCCCCCCCCAGTTCCAGGCAGGTCCTTTCTGCCCTTATCACTAATTTTGTTGAAGAAAAGAGACAAGCCTAATAAGGAAGACAAAGCGATTTTGCTAGTTGAGTTAAGGATAGCTATACAGATTCCTACTATTGCTTTCATGTACCCATGTGTTATGACCCATGTTGATTCAACTCTAACTGATCTTTACATTGGTTCCTGATCCTCTGCTCATGATAACCTTTATTGTTTTAAGGTTTCTGAATTAGTTCCTCTGGAGTGGGGACATCAAACGCTTTCATGTTTTGGGTTTTCTACCTATTCCTATATCTCCCGTATGTGCTCTCCCCTTGTCATGTGATCCAAGTCCAACAACATTGCTGCATTTGCCCTAGATCTAAAGTCCACATATGAGGGAGAACATATGATTTATGGTCTTCTGAGCCTGGCTGACCTCGCTCAGAATGATGTTCTCCAGTTCCATCCATTTACCTACAAATGATAAGATTTCATTCTTCTTCATGGCTGAGTAAAATTCCATTGCCCCACACTGGATTTAAGGATTGTAAGAAATGTGGGTTAGTCCTGAGGCTATGCCAGCCTTTTGTCATCAGCACTGTGTGGCTTACCTTGTGGTTATGGTTTGGGCTTCCCCTGTCCCCTGAGGAGCTGGTGCTGGAACTGTGGACTGTTTCCTACTTTTTCCTGCATCGCCTTTCTGTTTTCCCACGTTTCTTAGCTGTTCGGTCACCTTTTGCTTGATTCCTGATGCTGTTCCTCCCTTTCTGTCTTCATAATGTAGTCTCTTCTTTGTTATGTGATTATTCTCATACACAGAGGCACAAAGGAATCTTCTAACCTGGCATCTTTCCCTGGAAGTCCTATCTGTGTGTTTCTGTCTCCCCTCATCATTCTATTTCTTTTCACTTCAAAGGATGTGCAGGACCCATGGACTATTATGAGGATAGTCAATGTAAAGAAGGAGAAAGTTATATAATGAGGATTAGAGGTTTCTGTTAATAATCTAGACTTTATGATATGGTCTATAACAGGGGCCAATCAGGGAACAGATAATAAAAATGAGGTCCAGGTGAAGATGTGGGTGCCTAATTTGGAAAAGTGAATGGTAGGAACGAGTAATCTGTAGAGTCCCTCTCAAAGGGGGCAGCTGTTACTCAACTCCTGCAACTATTGATACAAACATTAAAGAAGGCCCAGTGTTGTTATTTTTCAAGAGAAGTCAGAAATATAGATTTTGCATTAGAATCTTTAAAATATAAACTTTGGCTTAAAAAATTAAAAAATAGTGTGCAGGCCAAATAAAATACATATGTGATGCAAATTTGGCTTGTGTGAGCCAGTTTGTGACAATTGTGCTAGGCATAAATTGTGAGACTAAGGAAGGAGGGGTGAAGAAATGAAGTAGTTGTCAGACTAATCACTGACTGACAGCAAATGATAAAAACCTTGTATGCCATTAAAGGAGTAAATGTTATCTGTTAGCCATGGGGAGTGGCTGAAGTCATTTATTAATAATTGTTTTACAAAGATCAGTTAGGCCAAAGTATGGAAAGCAGAGAGTGGTAATTGTGTTGGTAAATGTTCAACAACCAACTCTCCACAGGGGTAAACTAAACGATCCCAATTGTACTATTGGCTAATTTCTGTGGTGTAAAATACTGTGTCAATTTCAAGCTACCAATGTGATATTAGGAACACAGAGTTGTGAAGAGAGGCAGACAACCAGCTCTCACTAACTGGTGTGAGCCAGCTGCAGCAAGCATGAATTTTTGGATGCTAAAACTAGTTAAAAGATATGATTAGTCTGGGTGAAGAGATTTTTAGGTTCTTAAACTAGACATTGATCTGGAGACAGACAGGAAAGAACAGGTTTTAGATCTGCACTGGATGCATCAGGTAAAGGAAGCAGAAGAAATAAAGTGTGTTGGGTTTCTAGATTGCATGCCCAGTTGAATGGTGCTGTCTCTAATTGTGATAGTGAATAGAAGTGGAAAAGCATATTTAGGGGTTTAAAAAATTCAGTTTGGGACATGCTCAGTTTGAACTCTTTACTGGAATAATAGAAGAAAATTGTATAATTCCAGCATAAGCCTTAAAGGAGAGGTCAGGGCTGAAACTATAGATAAGAGAATCTTCACCGATAGTAGTAGTTGAAGCCAAAAAGTAGTTGAGATCAGCCTCTGCCTACTCCTCCCACCCCTCACAGCCGGGCCCACTGGTCTAGCTTAATGACTCTACCTTTTCACTGTTTCAAGAGCAATTGAACCTTGATGTAGGAAGCGTGCAAGTAGCGGCCTCAGTCCTTCATTCCAAATTCTGACTGCTGTGGTTTTGTGTTCGGGAACTGTCCTTGTTCTGTTGGTTCTGAATCACAGCATCTTTCCCATCTGTGTCCTACTTTGCAAACCAAGATTTCTCCCTGGACCCTTGGTCTGGGTTTCTGGCATGATTAGCACAGGTATTGGTTAAGAAATGTGGCTGTGAAGGAAAGGAGAAGAAGCTGCAGCTAAACACTGATTAGATTGGGAGCAGGAAGCAGTAGGAGGGGAGAGGTTACAGATAAGAGAAAGAGAGAGCTTGTGGGAAGTTCAAGGTGCCTGAAGCAATGAGAAGGTGGGGTCCAGAGTAAATGATCATTACTCTTGATTAGATTGAGATTAGTAAAGCCCAGCTATGGGTGTGAATGTGAGAACTTTTCCAGAGACAATTAGATCATGATAGCTCTGACCTAACCAATGGATTAACCCCTTGATGGATTTATAACATAATAGCCATTTGGGGAGGTGGTAAAAATAGGGCATAAGGTCTAGTTGGAGGAAGTAGGTCACTGATGGTATGTCCTTGGATGTTATATCTTTCTATATTCTCTTGCTCTGCTTCCTGGCTTCCATGAGTTGAACAGCTCTGCTCCATACCCTTACACCTTGAGAGACTGAAACCTCTGAAACTGTGAGCCAAAATAAATCTTTCTCCTCCTTACATTGTAATGTCAGATATTTTGTCAGTGTGACAGGTGGGAATGGGGGAAGTTGATCTTGGTCTGGAAGAAGAATGCCTTATCCTCAGAGACTGCAGGCAAAAAGAAAGTGATTGGAGATATAGGTAAGTATGCTGTAGGAAAGGGCTGCAAGTTGAAGTACTTCCCATCTAAAAATGTCTTCTCATTGAAGTAGGAGGTGAGATCAGATGCTATGAGTAAAGGAAGAAGGTGTTGGCAGGGTTTATGTGTGGAGGATTTGCCTATGGAAAAGACAGAAGAGCTGACCAAGGGCAAATGAAAGGATTGACTAGCCAGATGAAGTCTCAGATAAATTAGAGGCTATAAATTTGTAATGGCAGCCATGAATGGAATATATAGATTTTTTTTCTCTAGTAACTTTAGGCAGTCCCGACACAGGGATAGAGAATTCAGGTTGTTGGAGTGATCCAGGGTTGAGGTTGTGCCAGGAGTGAAAGGAAGTAAAGGATGAAGTCATCCAGGTAATTTCTCATGAGGCCCAGATCAAGTAAGTAAGGGCTGAAAGTCTGGAAGGAGATGGAGACATCAAAGGACTTGAGGTCTCTTTGAAGTCAAAGGGCAGATAGAGTCAGAGTAGTGAACTGGGAAGGTGGGAGACTGCACAGTGGGAGACATGACGTCCACAGTGAAACAGGGCTGAATGGTGACCATCTGTGTATTGCCCTCAAGAAGATCAGGCTGAAGTAGAGTGGATGTGGAGGTCAGTAGAGGTGGAGAGGCCAAGGAGTAGGCAGGCCAAGGTGCTTTTTAGATTGTCCAGATGGATATTGAAGTTATCTGGGATGATGACTCATCTTGGATTTGAGAAGAAAAATATAATATGGGATCCAAGATAACCAGAACATTTTGCATAGGGACTAAATCAGTAGATGATAAAAATATGGAGAAAAGACAGACTGTGGTCACAGTAGTCTGAGGTGGTCTCAACCATTGTGCAATTTAGGCATACTTCTCTTGGCTTTATCATTTACTATCCTTTTTGTGCCTATAAAATGGGGGAAATATTAGCAGCTGGGCAAAATTATGGGGATTAAACGAGATTGTGTATGCATACTGTTTATACAATAGGGTTTAGAACATACAAGCTTCTCAATAATTACAGTCCCTATCATTATTACAACAAATTGTAATAAAAGTATCCCAATGAAAGCTCTTCAAAGCAGCATATTTTTTATTTTTAAAATTATTATTTTAGAGATAGGGTCTCACTATGTAGTCCAGGCTGGCCTCTAACTTGAGATCTTCCTGCTTCTACCTCCCAAATGCTGGTATTTTAGGCATGCATTGCCACGTCCAGTTTATACTGGATTTTTGTTGGTGGTGCTATTCTCCATGTCCTGCACAAAACCTTAATAGCAGCCCCCACACAAATTCTCTTTTGTGTACTTTGATTTTGTTGGGATTAAACTCAGGGCCTTGCACTTGTAGGTAAACATTCTACTACTTAAGCCACAACTCTAGTCTGTTTGCCTTTCGTTCATGTTTTAGATAGTCTCATGCTTTTGCCTAGGCCAGACTTGGACCTCCATCCTCGTAACTCTGCCTCCCAAGTAGCTGGGATTATAGATGTGCACCACCATGCCTGAGCTCTCTTCAGTGCACTTTACAATGATCTCCCTAACTTAGTATAGATTAACCCAGAGCTGTTATTTACTCCTATCTGTTATCTAAGTGATGTCATATAGGCCTTTCGTGTGGCTTTAACCACTATTGCCATCTATGTGCTATTCTTATATTTTACACAATCTCTATACAGATTAGATGCATTACATTTTATGAATTTTTTTATCTAGTTTCCTGAAACTTGGGTCCTTGGAGGTGACTAGCCAGCTAGTCTCAAAAAAAAAAAATCCATACCAAGTTGATTATTGATATGTAGAGTTGTCCCTGAGAAAGGATATTTGCATTTTAACTGATGACACCTAGAAATATACATTATCTTTGGCTGAAAGGTGACCATTTCAAGAAGTAGACTGATGTGGATATAAGTAAAAGTATAAGCCTTTCTCAGGCCCTACAATCTACTATACGGCTTGCATCTTATTCTATTTTCAGATACAGTGAACTCTGCTCCTAGTTTACATAGTTTTATTATTTTTTGACAATGTAGGAGTTTGAACTCAAGGCCTCATGCTGGCAAGGCAGGCGTTCTACCATTTGAGCCATACCTCTAACCCTTATAGTTTTCTCCTATAAGCTGTCAAGAAAAATTGGGAAATGGCTGAGCATGGCAGTGCATGCCTATAATCCCAGCAATTTAGGAGGTATAGATTGGGAGTATTGGGGTTTGAGACCAGTTCAGGCAAAATAGTTAGTGAAACCCCATCTCAAACAATAAGCTGGGTGTCAGTTGTGGCATGTGCTTGTTGGCCCAGCTATTCAGGAGATGTTGATAGGTAGATCACAGTCTAAGACCCTGTCCAAAAAATGACTAAAGCAAAAAGGGCTGGGGGCATGGCTCAAGTGATAAGAGTGCCTGTCTAGGAAGTATGAGGCTTTGAGTTCAAAGACCAAGACCACTAAAAGAGGGAAAAAAAAGAAACATTGGGAAAGACTTAGTATTATGCCATAAAGAAAACTGGAAGTCCTGTCCAGTACATTTTCTAGGTTATCCATGCCTTTGGTTGTTTTTGGCTTTATAGCCAAACATTAAAATGTTTCATATCTACTGGAATGCAATTGATTATTGCCTGGCAGATAATTGACTATTTTGTATCCATCTGTACATTTACTTTGGCATTCCTGCTGATCTGTAGTAAACTTTTCTGTAAAAAAAAAAAAAAAACAGAGATACTATTTTATGCTTTGCAGATCATACAACTTGGTCATTATACCAGGAAACTAGCCATAGCAATATAGCATAGCATGGCTGTGCTCCAACAGAATTTCATGTTTAAAAACAGGTTATAACCCAGAGTTTGGTTTGCAAACCATAATTTGCAGACATCTAACTTACTGATTCCCTTGCTAATTAATAAATTAAATAAAATATGTCATATGTGCTTACTTTAAATTTTTATTATTTATCCTGTTGTTTATAAAAATTATTGTGTAACTGCCAGTTTGTGTTCAGATTGAGGTCAAGTGGAAAATTCAAGTTTTAGTTTTTCTCATCAAGTTCTACCTTCTCTTTGAACTTCAAAATCATGCTGAATGATCTTAGGCATCCTGTTAAAAATCATGTTTTTAAAAAAGAAAATAGAGAGGTGATGGGGATGGGACAGGAAGAGAGAAGGAAATCAACAGGCTAATAAATTAGATTTGGTTCACATTATCTACAGGTGTGCTTCTGAAGATACCTGGTACATCAACCAACTTGATTGAATTTTAAAATTTGCAGTGATGTGGGGCTAAGGACATGACCAGTAAAGAAGTTACATTGCCTGCCTCTTCATGAGGCTTTGCATTCAAGTCCAAATGAGTTTCTTCTTGGATTTGCCCTAGGACTCCTTGTTGAGGAGTATTACATTCTAGGATCCTTTTAGACTAATAAGCAGGTAACAGAATTGCCCAGCTAAGAGATCATCACATAAAGCTCTTGCAGTGCAGAGAACAAGGTGAGATAAAGTCATCTTCTCATATTTTTTCCTAAGTTCTATTGCCAGAAGATGCCACAGAGGGATAGTGATGCTTCACTCTCCCCATTCTCAGGACTGGCTAAAGCTTTTACAAGGTTATTGTTCAAAAGGGGCTTAAGGGATATATTTATTTCCATCAGCCTCAATCTCAGACAAAATATGCTAACTGAAATTTTTCTGAACCCTATTGTTACCAGACTTAGGCAGGCATTCTTGGTGGAGTTTATCACAGTCTTCTGAAATTAAACCCCCCATTTGTAATTAATGGGAAGACCCTTATCAGGAACCACTTCATTCATACTCACAATACCATCTGTTCACAAACCCAGCCCCTCTGATTAGCATTTCCTTGCATAGCTGGTCTGATAGCATCATATTCAAAATAAATCTCCTGCCTTATGCTTGAATTTAGTGAAATTACAATACCCCTTTTTCCACCTGCTGGGTCCTCTCCTCCACACTCTAACATGCCAGAAAAATCAGTGCTCAACATTTTTCAGCAGTTCAAGAAATGATTGGAAATGAAATTTCATTCCTCTGTGTTACACAGAAATGAAGAGCACCAGCATTTAATCACGTCACATTACCAGCCTCCTGCTCTGCCTACCTATAAGGTTAGACAGCTAGTAGTGGTGATGCATGAGCCACTTTGGGCATAGTCATATGACATTATATGGGAAATAATCTGTTTCCCAGACACTGATAAAAACAGAACCATCAGAATTAGGATTTGCCTTGTCTTGTCAGCTGATTTCAAGGTCAAGGTATGTAATAACTGAAGATTAATAATTTAAATCGAACAACGACAACAGACAAAACTTACTTGGTGATTGCCTTTCTCAGTTTCATGTTGTGACAACACATACCTGAGATAATTTATAAATAGAGGTTTATTTAGTTCATAGTTTGAAGATTCTAATACAAGATCAGTTGGCCCATTTGTTTGGCTTCTGATAAGGGAAACAGATGGCAATGGAAAGAGCACATGTTGGAGCAAGTGATCACATCCCAAGTCAGGAAGCAGAGAGATAGAGAGGACTAACTGGGGTCTCATAATCCTTTTCGAAGGTGTACTCCAATAATGTAAGGAACTCCCATTAGGCCACACATCTTAAATGTCAGCAGTACCTCCCAATAATGTCACTTTAGGGACCAATCCTTTAGGGTACATAGGAACTTTGGGAGAACACTACCTATATTCAAACCATAGCAGGCATAATGTCATAGAATCCACTTGATACTTTTAAGTCAATATTGATATATAAAAATCAATAATGTATGTAACAATGGGTAACATTAGCCTGAACAACAGGAATATATAAAATACTAATGGCTAATGCTTACTGAACACTTTCCATATGCTGGACAGCACATTAGAGTGTCTCATTTAGTTCTCATTATGGCTCTATGCTATAGACATAGCAATTATCCTTATTTTATACCTGAGAAAACTCAGCCAGAGAAGGTAAGTGCTTTATTCAAGGTCATGTATCTAGGAAATAGAAGGGTCAGAATTTGAACCCAGTAATTTTGGCTCCAAAGCCTGTATTGTTATCTACTATTGTATCCTATCCCCAATCAGGAAAAGGCTAACAATATGACTAATATTTGCTTATTGCAAATCTTAAAACCTAAACACTAAATATATAGATATATTTTACATATTGCAGGTTTTGTTGAATATTAATTTACCTTTTCAACTAATCTTCTAACTTAACACCAGATAAGCATTATGTAGTATTATTCATAGTTTGTTTGTCCACAAAGTTATTCTCATCAGGTGAGTGCTCTTAAACTTTCAAAGATAGGTAGTAATTTAAGAGAAAAATGTATCGCTAACTCCATAGGTTGTGAAAGTTTGTAACTTCAAAGTTCTAGTTGGAGGAAACCTGGAAATACATTTTTGTCAATTATAGATTGCCTTAAAGGGTTAAATGAACTATTCCATACATTTTTGTTTGCAAAATATGGGTGTTTTAATGAATGAGTGATGGTACAAAAAGCCTCCCAAAGTAAGATGTCTCTGGAATGGATATTAGAAATGAAGGAAAAGAAAAAAGATGCTAAGGTAGGAGGGGGATATAGTGTGAGTGGCCTTTTGGCCCTCTGTGAAGGCATTTTATATATAGTTAATATGTCACATTTTTCAAGAAAATTATAAAATGTATGTAATGAGTCAAATAATAAGTAAATCAGATGATGTGACCTGTTGTTTTCTTAATTATTCATTTATTCACATGTGCATACACTGTTTGGGTCATTTCTCCCCCTGCACCCCTCTCCCACCCTCTCTCCATCCTCAGTTCCAGGCAGGTCCTGTTCTGCCTTTATCACTAGTTTTGTTGAAGAATAGACACGAGCCTTTAGGAAGACAAAGCGTTTTTGCTAGTTGAGTTGAGGATAGCTATGCAGAAATATTCCTAGCATTGCTTTCGTGTACAAGTGTTATGACTCATGTTGATTCATCTCTAACTGATCTCTACCCTGGTTACTGATCCCCTGCTCATGATAACCTCTGTCGTTTTAAGGTTTCTGTATTAGCTCCTCTGGAGTGGGGACATCAAATGCTTTCATGTTTTGGGTTTCCTACCTATTCCTATATCTCCCGTACATGCTCTCCCTTTGTCATGTGATTAAAGTCCAACCACATTGTTGCATTTGCCCTAGATCTAAAGTCCGCATATGAGGGAGAACATACGATTTTTGGTGTGACTTGTTATTGAGATGGGAAAAATGTCTGAATTGAAGCTCTGATAAATGTGTCGCTAGCATTGCATTGAGGAGTGAAGCCCTAATCTGCTGGTACGAGGATAGCTTTGCAGCTGGGCCTATTGTTGATATAGTTTTGAGGAAAGGCATAGCTCTTGGTTCATTTTTTTTTATAAGCCACTATGTGAATCTTACAGATTGCTTTACTAGAAAAAGCATGATAACAAGCTGGTTTAGAGTTTTCCATGTCACTTCTCATCACATGATTAATATGAGTTTGGATAGCATCATAAAGGTTTCAAGATAGGGCTGAGTGAACTTAGGTGCATACATGGGACCATGGAAGGATATAATAACCAGATTGCCATCAATTATATTATAGGATTCAATATAAATAACCCTTTATTATTGTATAATTTTTCTAGTGGGTACTGATCTTGATAGGATCACATTTGCCAGCAAAATGAAATCAGAATGAAGAAAAAGAGATTCATATAAACAGGAACTGAGAAGCTCTATTTTGTTTTAAGCAGTTTACAACCAAGGAAAACATGGTAGTTATTACCAGGCACTCAAGTTTAGATCTAGTAGAGGTTGGGTAATAAAAAATCAGTACATTTGCTTCTGAGAATGTAAAAGGAAAACTATAAAAAGGTATTTCTCATGATTACTCTCAAAACCATGAAGAACAACACCTAAAGTTATCTACTTTCAGAATACACAAGAGAGGCATTCCAATTATAGAACGGGGAAACAGGCAAAAAAGGAAGAGGTAACAGATGCCACATAGGTCTAAGCCCCAACTAGAAAACCACATTCAGTCTTTTTTCACTATTGGGGATTGAATTCAGTGCCTACTGCTTGGTAGGTAAATATAATTTGAGCCATGTCCCATTCCTTTTGCTTTTAGTTTGATTTTCAGATAAAATCTTGTGCTTTTCACCAGGCTGGCCTTGTACTATGATCAATCCTCTTATCTCCACCTCTCAAGTAGCTGAGATTGCCAGCATTTGCTACCATACCTGGCCCAGTACTCAGTCTTAAAGTTCCAGGATAATCTTCTTTGTCTCCATGTCTAACTTTTTAGATACACTGGTGAGGGATTGGGTTACTAATACCTTGGAAAGTCCCATCACCAGGGCTTTGCTGTTCTCAACCCATACTTTAGCTCTCACATAGTTTTGGGGTCTCAGTGACAGTCCTGCTGCAGCTCCACTAAGCATTACCCTGGGGAGAAACTCTATGGCAGCTCCCACCCCACACTTGTGCCTGGTATTGCTCTAATGGGGCTCTCGGCAATTGTCTTGTCCCTGATACAAGTCTCAATCTGGATCCCCAAGTTGTTTGAGAAATCCTTTGAAATCTAGGTGGAAGCTTAGATTTCTAGGTAGAAGCCTCTCTGCCTCCACAGCTGTTGCATTCTATGCACCTGCAGAATTAGCACCAGGTGGATATTGCCAAGGTTTATCACTTGTACCTTCTAGAGCAGAAGGTCAAGCCTCACCAGGGGTTGCTTGAATCTCAGCTGGAGTGGCTGAGGGGTGTTGCACTGGAATTTGGAGGGGGCAGGGATTGACTGAGGAAGTCCTAGGCAATGTGCCTATGGATGTGCTCTTGACCAGCCTGCCAAAACCATTCTGTCCTTCTAGAGCTCTGGGCCTGCAATGGGACTGAGAGACTGAAATGCTGAGAGTGTTTTTCTCCCCTTATCTTGATGATTCCTTCTATCTATATTAATCTCTCTACCAATTAGTTGCTCAGCCACACCTTTGGTTTTCCCTTTTGAAAATGCTTTTTCATTCTCTACCACATGGCCAGGTTGAAATTTTTCCAAATCCTTCTGCTCTGTTTCCCTTTTAATTATAAGTTCTGTTTTTAAGTCATCTCTTTGCTCTCTCATTTCACTGTAAGCAGTTAAAAGTAACCATGCAGCAGCCTGAGTGCTTTGCTATTTAGAATTTTCTTCTGCTACATATCCTCATTAATTGCTCTTAAATCACATGTTCCATAAAGTCCTAATCCATGGACACAAATCCACCAAATTCCTTGCAACTGTATAACAATATTTTGTTCCACAGTTCCATCTGAGATTGCATCAGAATTTCCTTTATTGCTCATATTTCTATCAGTATTCTGGACATTATTTCTTAAATAATCCTTAAGAAGTTACAGAATAGTTCTAGTCTTGTCTTCTCAATCAGAACCTCCCTTAATGCTCTGTTCATAGTAATACAGGCTTTTTCTAGGCTGGTATGTCAAATTCTTGGTTCTTTTTTTTTTGTCCTGATCCAAAACCACTTCCACATTTTCAGGAATTCATTATTAGCAATAGCTTCACTCTTGGTACCAATTTTCTGTCTTAGTCCATATTCTGCTGCTATAACTGAATACCACAAGCTAGGGACTTTATAAAGAACAGAGTAATTTATTTAGCTTATGATTCTAGAGACTAAAAAGTCCAAGAGTTGGTGCTAGCATCTGATGAAGTCCTTGCTGCATAACATGGTGGAGGGAATGATATGGTGAGACAAAGCATGAAACCCAGAGACAAAATTGCTTTTATAACAAATCTATTCCCACAATAACCCATTAATCCCTATGCTGATTAATCATTCATGAGAGTAGACCCCTGAAGACTAAATCACCTCCCAATGGTCCTCCCTTTCAAATAACATTAACACATGAGTCCCGTGATAGCAAGTGAAACTTAGGAATATATTAACACCATAGCATCAAATGTCCTGAGGGGTGGATTGCCTGTAATTTAGAGCTCCTCAAGTAGAGTAAAAAGCAGAGGGTTAGTCACATGTCAAGGTAAAGGTATCTAAATACAAGATTCAAAAGGGACTAAAAGTTTGACTTGATGATGACCTATTGAGCTATTGTCCTATTAGTCCTAGTCCTGGGCTAAAAGAGTCATCTTATTGAAATGATAGCAAGACCCATTCATTGGGGATGAAATGTTTTCATCTGGAGGTGTGGCATGGTGCTATTATTTTCAGCTATACTGAAAAAGAAACAGTAGACATTTATCTTATGGCAAAACCACAGTTACACAGTTAGGGCCCTTGATTATTGTCACAATGGAAACTCCATCAGTTATGGATGTTCTATGAAAATATGAGACAAACCTACAATGGTTGATATTAATGGCAGGAAACATTTTTATTGGTTGGTACTGTTGGCAACACCCTGGAGCAATTTTGTATTTAGGATATTTCTGTTTGGATTCCCCATCTGGAATTTCTAAAGGGATTTTTTTTCAGAAAAATTCATGCAACCAGGAGTCCCTCACTGTAGCAGGACTTGACTAGGATTTGGAAGCCTTTGAGAAAAGAAGCCTGAGCCTGAACAATGTTAAGGAACTTCACTTCACTTAGCACAGACATCTTAGTTGGACACATTTCAAGGACATTTTTCCTTCATCAGCTGAATCACAGGATTTAAAAGCCTCTGTTTAATGGGTATAGCAGCATACATCATGTAAAGCAGTTTATTTTTCTGCATACAACAGCCAAGATTAAATTACTGGATTACTAATAAAACTCCTGGTAGACAGGAGAAGTTGCTTAAGTCACTTCATGATTGAACCTAAGCCTATCACATTGACATCATTCAATTGCAAGAAAGGTCTTCCCAGTCTTTGACAAGCAAAGGTTTTTAATATTCTTATAATGTAATGCTTTTACCCATATTTTTCCCTGTATTATCACATTTTGAGATAGAAAACTCAAGAAAAATGTTTCTCACTCATAGCATCTCTCAGTCTGTTTCTCTCACTTACTTTTAGCTGCATTATCAATAACACCTTCTTAAGCAGGATGTTTTCTGTTCTTGTCAGAATAGATCAAATATTAAAGAAAAGGAGCAGGAGCTTCATTGCCTCTGGTTAAGAATGGGGAAAGAGAACTACTTTGGGTTTCTAACCCTACTGGTACTGTCTCTTTCATGCTTTTCTTCCTATATGCTCCAAGGCAAGGCTTATGGGATGCTGGCCTCCAGAGAAAGGTAAGCTAGAGGATGATCACTACTAAATTAGGAAAAGATCAGCTCCCTTATTCTTATTTCCCTGAAGTCAAACAAGCTCCAAACTTCAAACTTGGAAAGGCAAAACATTCTAAATGTAATGATGATCTTTCAATCACTTGCAAAACAATACCCAACTTCAAACCATACTACAGAGCCATAACAATACAAACAGCATGGTGTTGGCACAAAAAGAAGACAGGAAAACCAGTGGATCAGAATAGAGAACCCAGACACAAACCCACACATCTACAGCCAACTGATCTTTGACAAAGGAGCCCAAAATACATAAAGGAGAAAAGACAGCCTCCTCAGCAAATGCTGTTGGGAAAACTGGATATCCACATGCAGAAGACTGTAACTAGATCCTTGTCTTTCACCCTGTACCAAAATGAACTCAAAGTGGATCAAAGACCTTAGTATAAGGCCTGACACATTGAAACAACTCCAGTCTACGGCCATACCACCCTGAACTCGCTCGATCTCATCTGAAACAACTCCAGGAAGCAGTAGGAAATACACTGAAACAGTTAGATATAGAGAATGTCTTCCTAAACAGAACTCAAAAGGCTCAGTGTCTAAGAGAAACAATGAACAAATGGGAGTGCATCAAACTAAGGAGCTTCTGCACAGCAAAGGAAACAGTCACCAGACTCAAGACAGTCCACAGAATGGGAGAAAATCTTTGCCAGCTATTCATCCAATAAGGGACTAACATACAGAATCTACAGGGAATTCAAAAAAACTCAATCCTTAAAGAATCAACATCTCAATGAAGAAAAGGGCACTAGCTAAACAGGGAATTCTCAAAGGCAGAGGTACAAACAGCCAGTAAATACATGAAGAAGTGTTCAACTTCCCTGGTTATAAAAGAGATGCAAATCAAAACAACACTTAGATTTCATCTCACCTCAGTTAGAATGGCCATAGTCAAGGGTGATAACAACAACAAATGCTGGTGAGTACTTGGTGAAACAGGAACCCTTATACACTGCTGGTGGGAATACAAATTAGTACAACCACTATGGAAAGCAGTATGGAGATTCCTCAAAAAACTAGAGATAGAACTGCCATATGATCCAGTGATACCTCTCTTGGGCATCTACCCGAAGGAATGTAAGACAGGATACAACAGAGACAATTGTTCATTGCAGCACTATTCACAACAGCCAAGCTTAGGAAATAACCCAGGTGCCCTATAACTGATGAATGGATCAAGAACATGTGGTATATATACATAACGGAGTATTAACCAGAAGGATTAATGGCATGTGGTTTAAAGATAAATACTTGCAATTGGAGGACATCATGTTAAGTGAAGTAAGCCAGACTCAGAAACACAAAGGCCACATGTTTTCTCTCATATGTGGAAGACAGATAAAAAAAGCATATACACAAAGCAAGCGTGATCATACACAAACTCAGATGTAGAACCTATTTGTAATAGTAGAAATAGTCTATGGAACTCTGGGAAAGAATGAAAGGCAAAGAGAACGATAGAGCATCAGTAATACCGTAAAACAAGATGTGAAGATAGAGGATATAAGGATGTGCATTGAAAGCTGTTGAAAAATGGGGGGTGGGAGGTAAAGGAGTAAGGGCAAGTAATGGAAGGGGTTGGACAAACCAAATTAAAGTACGCCTACAGCAGGGATACACTGGAAACCCCTTTAGACATCAACTTAAATATTAATAATGAAAAGCAGGACTGAAAATAGGCACAGCATGGTTGGGGTACTAATGGGAAGGGGTGGGTAAATGAAGGAGATTAAGGTGATGGTATATGGTAGATGGGCTTCATATACCTATATAAAACAGAACTAAGAAACCTCTTGCAATTGCTTTAAGTGGGGTGGGGAGAGGGTTGAGGAGGAGAGACGATGGGGGTAATGTAAATAACGTACAATATACATCTACTTGGAATTGTCACTATGAATTTCCCCCGTATAATGAATTATATCTTAATAAAAACATGCAAAAAACAACAAAGAAAAAACCACATGCCTCTATATGAAAGACCATGTAGCCCAATACTTCATAGTTTCAATACAATCTTTCACTTTGCACAAATTTTCAGGAGTGCAGGCCAGGACTAATCCAAAGGAGGCCATAAAAGGAATTGGGGTTTCAAATTTACTTAGTTTTCTCTTTCATTTGCAGTTAACAGTGGATAAAGATCTCAAGGATAGATATGAAAAGTTGCAAGTGGGGAAGGAAATAAAGCACCCAGCTCCCAGAAGGCTCCATAGATACAGAAATTGCCTTTCTTTGGCTAGAAAAGGACAGCAAAAGTGCCCAGGTATGTAAGGAGGAGCCTCAGCTTCATCTATTTTCACATTCACTAACTTGAGACTCCCTGGAGAACCCAGGCATACCTTTGAGAATTCTGGACAACTGGCACTTACACATAATTGCTTTTGGATTTCTTTCATACCCTGCCAAAGTTCTGATCCATCAAATTAGCATAGGGGTGTTTAACTTTTTCAGAGGCTGGAGGTTAATACATCTTGGATGGATTATAGTGACAGAAAAATGGACCACATTGTTACTATATTTCATTTAATCTTAATGATTCTATGATTAAGTAGACCACAGGCAAACAGGTATCTCCCAGAACTCCAGAGGTTTTATGTTAAAAAATATTTTGGGATATCATTGTGTGTAGTGTTTTAGTGAACTCTCCTGTGGATTTTTTATTTACCAAAGATTTGTATTCTTGCCTCCCCACTAAGAAAATTAGGTATCAGGCACAATACCTATTTAATGTGGGTTTATAAACTATATAGAGTAATTTTTAAAATATTGCTCATTTCTTCACAGCATCCTTGTGAGATTATTTAGTATCAAATCCTTCCCTTTTCAATGGTAAGAAGTTAAGCTACCTAGAAGTTGAGTAATTTATCTCCAGCTACCCCAGAATCAAAAGGTGGAGTTCTTCAGTCCCACACTTTGTCCATCATATTATGTGCCACAGTTGCTACACACATTAAAAATTGCAGGATTGGAAGAGACCTTAGAGATGATAACCCTTTTGATGACACTACTTGCTTCTCTGCCTCTGCCTAAACATGCCCTGTTGTGATATACCATTCCATTTCTCCTTAGTGGTTGGATTATCATCACATCCTCAATGCTGTGCCCACCTTTATCAAGAAGAAGAGTCCCAATGTTAATTTTTAAGTCCTTTGTAATCCTGGCTCTCTGTGATAAAGCTAGTTAGCCCAGAATAAGAAATAATAATAATGCTTTCCTATCTTGTAGTTCATTCCTGCTAGGCATGAGGTAGCTCTGTACTCATCTTCTCAAACCATTGGTTGCTGGTCTCAAAGTTCTTTCAGGAAACATTTCAGTCTGGGTGGAAGGAAGGAGCTCAGGATTGAGTGTGGTAGCTCAGTGTTCTTATTAGGCCATACCTTCTGTCTGGTGGCTGGGTTGGTGTTCTCCAATCTTGAAGATAAAGAGTGATGGAAATTACCCTACTACTTGAATAATACAGTTGAATTTATTAACTAAGGCTTCCTCATAGATAATTTAAATGAAAAGTATTAAGAATGAACACAGTACAATTTCCATTAAAGGTTAGTCTCCCTCATTTGAATACCTTCCCTAAAATACTATGTCATTTTCTCCAAGTAAGTTCCAAGATCCAGAGAATACTTCCTATTCTGATCACATAAGCAATTACCCAGAAGAACTTAACACTGGCAGTAGAATATGCAAATCCACCTTGTCCTACTTCCTGGTTTACAGACAGGAACTAACTAATTTAGAAATCATGGCAGTCTCTGATTAAAATGATAAGATACTTTAATGCTTGGAGAAAGAAATCAGGCTCACAACAAGAAAGGCAGAAAGGTACTGACATCAAATGTTTACCACTATTTACTCTCTTATTAGTTTCAGAGGAATGTTAGTTGGTTAGCCAAAGCTCTGAATCATGACCATATTCCTATCAAGAATGAATTTTTCTGATCCAATTACAGGGACTGTTGGCTACAAAGTAAATGGATTTGGTTTCTAGATACAAATATGTTTTGTTTTCAGAGTATATATTTTAATGCTCTACTGCCCAGACTGCACTAACACAGACCCTTACATAGCCTTCTAACCATGTGTCCCTAGATTCTTGCCATGTGACAAAATTGCTTCATGTGGTTGGTGTCTTTTAGAGTATTATGGAGATCAGAAATCTTGCCTTGAGTTTTAGTTAGAGAAATTATTAGCTCTCTGAAATAGCAAATAGTGAGATGATCAAAGATATGTATATCTTTAGAATGTCTTTCTACTAAGAGCTGAAATAAAGGAGATTGTTTAGCCTATAAGATAAAAGACTTAGGTTCCATGCAAGGAAGACAATTCATAGTGTGGGACTCTACCATGGATGACTACAAGGGTGTCATAGAATTCATTCTGAGTGGCTTTAGAGGCAGAACTTAATTTTTAATGTAGTGAAAGTAAAATACTCAATCAAAAGTCCAAAATTATGCATCTTGTCTGCATTATAAAATCACCCTGTTAAGCCTAAATATACCATGTTCTTCTGTCACTTTTCACATTAATAAAATGGGGAGGAGACAGACTAAACAATCTCTCTAGGTTTGGCATTCTATTAATTTTACATAGTCCTTCATTCAAAGATTACTTTTTGGATTCCTGCCATGTTCTGAAAACTGTTCTAGGCATTGAGCATGCAAAAGTGAGGAAAATTCTCTATAGAAGTGACAAAGACAACACACTTATGCATGTCAAGTGATGATAATGCCATAAAGAATCCAGAAATGAAGCACATAATGGGATAGAGGGCAATGGAGGTGCTATTTTTAAATTAGGCAGTCAAGCAAAGCCTATCTGGTAAGGTAGCCTTAGAGTAGACATCTAAAGGGAAGAGCTAGCCATACAGCTACCTGAATGAAGATCATTTCAGACAAAGTCACTGTGGCTAGACAATTCCTGTAAGAGGTGAGAATGGATGGAGAAGATTGAGCAAGGGAGTGATAGGAGATGAGAGCAGAGGATAACAGAGGCCAGATTGCATAGAACTTTATAGGTATTGGAGGGACCTTTGGAGGGCTTTGAGCAGAATGACACAGTAGTCTCACTTATGTTTTTAAGGGATGATTCAAGATTCTGGGGAAAGACACATTATTTGGGGTCAACAGTGAAAACAGGGACATCAGTGAGGAGGCTACTGTAATTGTCTAAATCTAAATTAATGGTGGTTTTGACTATGGCTAAGTGGTAGGGGTGGTGAGAAGTGAGCAAGTTCTAGAGTTATCTGGAATGCTTTGTGGTCCAAAGCCTCTTGTTATGGACATCTCATAGTTTGCTATATTCTTTCATCCATTTCCAGACATTGTGAGTCTATAATTGCCATTCATACACCTCAAACATGCAGAAGCTTGGTGAATTTCCTAATTTACTGCCTCTTCTCAAATCAAAGTAGGAAAAAATAACCTGAGTAATAGACAATTGAGGTTATTGATAGCATCTGTCTAGCAAGGGTTACAGCTCTTTGAGTTTGTTATGCCTGTTCTATTCT
Source organism: Castor canadensis (assembly GCF_047511655.1). Classification (NCBI taxonomy): domain Eukaryota; kingdom Metazoa; phylum Chordata; class Mammalia; order Rodentia; family Castoridae; genus Castor; species Castor canadensis. The sequence continues at coordinate 42,890,977 of NC_133405.1, read as the reverse complement.
GGGGTCAATGACATTTTAATGGCTGTTGGAAGAGAAGACAGTATAAATTTCCACATTATCAGAATCTTTCTGGTTCATTATCAAAGAGAGCTACATGATCATCCATTTTGACACTGGTATTGATGTGTTGAATTAGTATCCTGAACACCTTCTTAATCTTGAAAATTATGCTGGCATAACATCAGATAAAATAGGAATTTGGAAATTATCAAGTTTGTGTGATTAGTGTGAACAATTTGGGGAGTTCAGACTAGAAATTGTAGATACTTGTCATGTCATGCATTTTCTCACTCTTATATGTTTCCTCACTATTCAGGAATTCAAGTAAAATACTTTTTCATCTAATTTGGCATCTTTTCTTTTCTCAACTAGTGAGCCTATTGCCAAAGAAGTCAGGAAAAAGAGTACATGAAATGCATCTCTTCCATTGCCCTGGTGTTAGAACTCATTTATAGAAGTGAATACTAAAGACCAATACCTCTTCTTGTTTCTCTCTCCTTCCTACTTTACTTGTAATTGAGGTATGTATCTGTCTACCCCTGTTCTCCTATGCCTCCAACCCAACAAATTATTGCTATAACAAGAGCCATTCAAGATGATTAAGCAAACTATTATACATGAATTCTCTTTTTTTACCAGAGAGATACTAAGATATTGTAAGTATCATTTAAGACAGTCTTATTGTAGCAGGGAGGAGGACCAGAAAAAAAACAGACAAGTTTGTGTTCTGATAATGTAGCAGGGGGAAGGGATAGCACAGCAGCGAGATAAAACTTAAAGAATTGAAACACGAAGAAGGTCACATAGCACTGGGGGAATGAAATAGCCAATAAAGTCACATGCAACCATACATTGGTTAAGCTTTATTTTTTGATTTTGCAACCTGCTTGCAAAGATCTATAAGGTGAGACCCCTTTGTTCTTGAAGCTCAGCATTTGGACATGAGTCTGCTGAGTCTGTGCTGGCACAAAAAAACATTGCTTCTTGCTAAACTGACTCAGTGTCCCACATCTCAGCTTGAGATTCCTGCAACATTTCTTGGGTTCTCATCCAGGATTGTGGAGACAGTGATATGTCACCTCCCATGTTGCTGGGGTGCATCACCCAGATAGCCGGGAGAAGTGATCCCACCAGGTGCCAATGGACAGTTTGACCCAGAGGAGGGACTCATCCTTCTGGCTAGACAGGGTGAAAGCCTTGGATGCAAAACAGAACCCAGTAAGGTGCAAGAACCGGTGAGGGGAGGAGAGCACCACTTGACAGACTGTTAAGGACCTGGAATTGAATAATAAGACTGCCTTTAGGAGGCAGAATGGGAGATTGATCACCTCCAAAAGACCCCCAAGTAACCATGTCTAGGGTGAAACTGGGTCTCTCAGGATTAGGGAGTGGGGTGAAAGTGTGTGAGACACCTCCAGGAATTAGGGAGGTTGAGCGCCTACTGGGTTTTTTCACTAGCAAGATAGATCAGGATGAGAAAAAATGCAAGTAAAAAGAAAGCACTTTGGGTAAAATGCAAGAAACCTTCAGTACTTGGGGGTAGGGGTTGAGCTCTTCCCTGAAAATAGCCACAACTGAGGTTAAGGGATGGGTAACAAAAATTCAGTTCCAAAGAGGGAGACTCACAAGAGAACAGATGCATCATCCACCATTCTACCGGATAGTCCTCTGGCTGTGGTTTAAAAAGATTTTTCTGAGAGTGTGCTCTAATTTTGTGTGTGTCAATTTGTTTACAACAGTGGGCAAAATTTAATTTGCTCCTGGAATTCCAGCTTATTTTATGCATACTTAAGTTGACATTTTTGTTTCTGGCACACTTAATTTATAAAACTTGTGTGTGTGTATGTGTGTATGTGTAAGCAGCTTCAAAATGGTTCTTAAACTGCTGTTATAAGGTTAATGTGATATTAAAGGTAATAAAAAACCAGGGTGTTTATTTTAAAGATCTCTGTTATAAGCTGCTTAAGCTTTTTACATATGAATATGTAAACATCTTGAGGATGGTTCTTACTAGAGAGTCAATGTTCTACTACTACTTTTAAGAAAACCAGTTTTCAAACTGTTTTCAATCAGATCTCACTAGGATACAGGCATTCAGGGTTTAACACTCTGGCTCAGACCAGAGGAGAAATTAAAAAAAAAATAAATAGAAAAGGGGGGCCACAGCCTGCAGCAGGAATCTTAAAATTTGGGTAGTTAAAAAAATGACCTTAGCCAGTTTCATTCTGTTGTAAATAAAATCTGGGATTTAATTGTCTTATAATACATGGATCTATCAACAAATGGGCTTTCTATAAATTGTTTTTATACAAAAATAATTTTAAAGTTGCTTTCATTCTGGATTTTTTCATACAAATAAAAGGCTGTAAGTTAAAAGGGTTTATGAATTATTTTCAACAAGTAACAAAAATATATGTAAGGTATTAAGGATCAGGAACCAATGTAAAGATCAGTTAGAGTTGCATCAATATGGGATGTAACACATGGGTACATGAGAGCAATAGTAGGAATCTCTCTGTATAGCTATCCTTAACTCAACTAACAAAAACGCTTTGTCTTTCTTATTATGCCTATGTCTTTTCTTCAACAAAATCAGTCACAAGGGCAGAACAGGACCTGCCTGAAACTGAGGAAGGGAGGGGAGGAAGAGTGGGGGAGGGGGACAGGGTGCAGAAATGACCCAAACAATGTACGCACATAATAAAAAATAAAAAATAAATAAATAAAATAAAATGTTTAAAAAATACTTTTAATAAAAGGATAAAAAGAAGCTCCCTGAGAGGATACAAAATAAGTTGTCATAAAGGTACAGAGTAAGTTGTCATAAAAGATGGAGCTTATAAATGTTTATATAAGTGATTAAGTTGACTAAAATCCAGTTATATTAAAGGTTTTGTAAGGTCAAAATTTAATGTACTTATGTTAAACTAAAACTTAATTCTCTAAGCTCATAACAACCAAGCTATCTTTAAAATATTATATTATTCTTGATAATATTTACAAAAACTGTCTTGCAAAAATGGTTTTTGTTTTATCAAGATAGCTGTCAGGAATTTTTTGTGTTACAGGTTAATCCACAAATTTATCAAGACAACAAGAGTTTATTAAAACACAGAGAGGCAAGAGGTAGATGAACACAGGGAGTGCTGCTGCACTGATATGAGGGTTGAGACAGATTTACTTCTGTAAAGCAAAGTTAAAAAAAAAAAGCCAAAGTGCATGCTCTACATAGGGTAAAGAAAAAAACTCAAAAAGAAACACTATACTGGAGGTCAAGACCTACAGTTTTCATGAGAGTCAACAGAGTGGAGATGTTGTCCTACTCCTTCCACATGTCAGACAGAGGGAATTTTTGGCCTGGGATATCCAGATTGGGCCTGTTATTTTAGGGGGGCTCCATTGACTACAGGTTGGTGGGATCCTGCTGCATGTCATCTGTTAATGTCAACAATCTGGGATATGATCCCCTATCAACATCTGAGCCATGATTCTTGGCCATTAGTTTTCCTATCTCCACACTTAGTCCCCATAAATATTGACCTGTGTTCTCCGGTGATTTTTGTCAGGATTTTGAGTACTAAGGTAACTGAGTCATAACTAAATAAAAGTTCATTTAAGAGTTGGTTTATGTAAAATTTTCTAGATGACCTCATAGTTAAACAACTGTTGCCTTGAATGATTCTAATGTAGTCGGTACCCTATATGTGTCTGTGACTGGGCTATTTGGGGTCACTGACACTGTTTCTCCAACAACTTATGAGAAAATCTAAGGTTTTACTTCAAGAACAACAACTAAACTAGTATGTATATATAACCTCTATAGAGCTGTGATGTTGTTGCTGGTTCCTGTATACTAAATGTATTTATGTTTTTCAATTATATCAAGCCTTCTAAAATACAAAATTTAGATAAACACAGTAAACAATAAATTATGATACTGATAGACTGTTCTGTTAGTTGCTAAATTGTCCATCAGAATTTTAACCATGGCTCTTTTAAGTTTTTGTCATTACAGTTCTGATCCTTCTGGGGCATTTAAAATCAAGTCCATTAAAAATGACTCTAATAAGTACTTATGTATCAACCAGATTAGCTTTTCAGATGTCTGCTTTTGTTGGATTTTGTTTTGCATTGTTCTTGTCTAGACGCCCACTGCCTAAGAGCCACTCCTTCTAAGCCTCATTGTTGCTCAAATTTTGCCAAAAGGGTCTAATTGGCATTGACTCCCACCTGATCTGCTCGTTACTTCTCCCCCACCCATGTGGGACCAAAACTGAACAAATAAACAAAGTTCAGGAAGAAACAAATCCTCATGATAAAGGAAAAAGTGGTTAATTGAAAAAGATCTTCAGTCTAAGGCCAAACTATCCTGAATGCACCCGATCTTGTCTGGTCTCAGAAGCTAAGCAGGGTCGAGCCTGGTTAGTACTTGGATGGGAAAACGATCTTCAGAAGAGACTGCTCAGAGACAAGCAGTTTGGAGAAAAGTGGGGAATGCTGTCAAAGTTCAAATGAGTCACTCATGCCAGACCTCTCAAAAATAACCAAGGCCGAGAGGATTGAGGAAGTGGTTCTTATACATGTGTGGCTATCTGGCATTAAAGCCCTTCCAGACACAAACTCATATTTTTTTAGACAGGGTCTTCTACTTAAATAGAGACAAAGTGACTATTTTTACTGGCTTTAAACATGTCCTTTGATACTTAAAGATGGTGGTGGTGGTTTTAACTTTTTTCAAGCAACACATTTCCTTGGGCATATATTGTTGCCATGGTAATTCTACTCAGTTAAAAAAAACCCAAAGGATACTGCCTGGGTAAAAGAATAAAATGTCCAACCATTAAAACCCCATGGGAGGGGCCCTTTTGTTGTTATCTTGTCTATCCCCACTGCAACAGGTCAACAGCCCTGCTCTCCTTACTCTGGAAGCTGACTAGTCTACACACAGCAGAAGCCTGAACATGGGATGCATCCCTGCTCTCTACACACTTAAACTCTTGCCATTTGGATTGGACCTTGAAAGGTTTCCCCCATGTGCTGAATGTTATAAGAGAGCCATTGTTGGGACCTCTACACAGCCATACTTTGTATCCTGCACCCACCAACTGGTCAGGTGTTACATTGGCTCATATACTTCCCAGGTTTGTGAGGTTGGTAGTAAGCAATACTAAAAGTTCCAGAGTAAAGAAAACCATATAGGCTACATTTGTCATGGACAGCAGGGTGATGGGTCTTGTCTTGGGAGCATGTTTGATGTTACCCTGCTTGGTTCCCTTGGTATTGTGGACCATCAGGATCATTATAGAGGCCACTAAAGAGAGAAAAACAGCCGCCCATGTAATGATGCTATAAAAATACAAACCCCTAAATCAAGATGATGCTCTTTGACCCTGGGTGGGTCGGGGCATCAAAGGGGGGAATAATGTAACAGGAAGGAGGACCAGAAAAGAAACAGACAAGTTTGTGTTCTGATAATGTAGCAGGGGGAAGGGATGGCATAGCAAGGAGATAAAACTTAAAGAATTGAAACATGAAGAAGGTCACATAGCACTGGGGGAATGAAATAGCCAATAAAGTCACATGAAACCATAAATGTGTTAAGCTTTGCTTTTTGCTTCTGTAACCTGCTTACAAGGGTATATAAGGTGAGACTCCTTTGTTCTCGGGGCTCAGCCTTTGGACACGAGTTCGCTCAGTCTGTGCTGGCACAATAAAATCCTGCTTTTTGCTAAACTCCCTCAGTGTCCCGCATCTCAGCTTGAGATTCCTGCAACATTATATGCGGAAAAGTTAAAGGACTTAAAATACAATTAGCTTTGCTATAAAACTTTTTTTAGCGTAAAATTCCTAGTAAAGCACTGCTCTTAAATAAATCAGGATGAACAACTTAAAATGAGTAAATTGTTAATGAACTTAAGAAGCAAGGAGTTTATACAGATCAGTAAGAAAATATGAAGACTGGTAGAAAAATGAGTTGAAAATAAAGTGAGTTGTTCACAGAAGAATAAAAATTGCTATAATATTAAAAGATGTTAGAGCCCACTTATTAAAAAAATTAAACAATAGATAGCATTTTAACCTGTCAGAATGACAAACACTTTTAGTCTTTGATAATTTTCAATCCTATGATTGCAAAGATGTGAGACACAGATACTCTCATATACGGCTGGCAAGAGAGCAATTTGACAACTCTTGTCCAAATTAATAAATGCACATACACCGTGATTCCATAATCTCATTACTGGGAATTTATCTTACATATAATGATCATGCGGGTGTTTGAAAACATATAAAAATTCATCACACCATTGTTTAAAAAAGAACAACAGAACAACCAACCAGCCTTGAAACAAGTTAAACACCCCTTTAATAAAGGATGAGTTAGATAAATATGGCACATTTGTATGATAAAATATTGCCACAAAAACAATGCAGTATCAATAAAAATCCACACAGAGATAGAGAGCCACAATTATTGTTAAGGGAAAAGAACAGGAACACTCTGTGAAACATATGTTAAAAAATACAAGACCAAGAGCTGAGCAAGCACTCTGCTCAGTGGCAGACCCTGTAGAAGGTCTTGGGGTCTACACAAACAGTCCATGAGTGTTTGTGGTGTATGTGTGTGTGTGTGTAAAATTCAGTTTGAATAAGAATGGGAAATACCTAGGAGGACCCACATAAATTGTTCATAGCTATGACTTTAAGAGAGTTAGTATTAAAGTGGGAAATAGGAGACATTTCCCTTCACACAGTTTTATATTGTTTCAGTTCCTACAGTTACTATGTATTACTTATATAACAAAAACTCCAAAATAAACAAATTAATATGGAGAAGGGTGGTGGTGACCTAGTCACTAGTGACCTGATAATGAAATTACTTCATTCTCCATATTGAAAGTTAAAATTTTAAAGGGTGGATGAAGAAATAGCTTTACTAAATATGACACATCTCCATTTTGCTTATGTAGATAAAGTCCCAATTGTTCTAAACTCTGCCGTTCTAAGTGGGGATTGAAACCCTTCCCTGTGAAGACACATGGAGATGTGGAAAGATACTGTTTGCTTGGTGGTAGTAGTGTCTTTTTGATGACAAGGGGGTACACTGATGCATCTCTGATAGTCATTTTTAGCTTCAAAGTCTACCCACAATTCTGAGATGGATAATGGAATCCATGGTAGGTGTAAACAGCAAATCGCCATAGGCTATTTTGAAAGAGTACAGGGAGATTTAGAAATTCTTTTATCCAGCTTCAAAAGTGCTTTGTTATAGGTCATCACCCCACTTTCCTGGGAGGAGAAGGGGAAGATGGCAGTCTCAGAGGTGATCTGTCATTGGTGCCATTTTTTTTCCTTCTCTAATTTGGCTCTCTTTGGAAGGTTTTTTCAGTGCCTTTTTCTTATCAAGCTTACAGTCCTCCTTCACTAATGGACGGGCAATAGTAATCCTCTGAGAGCAAGGTGAAACAGGAAGCCTTCTATCATTCAAGCCCCTTATAATCGTGCTGTTCCCTACTTCAGAGAGCTGATATAACTCTTAGAACAGAGAATAGTTTGTGGATTGGGGTTACTTTATCCTTCTAGAAGTAGCAAACTATTTGGGCTTATCAATACCAGGAAGAAAGAAGATAAGGATTCTGGAAAAGAAAAAAGGACTAAGAGGCAGTGGAAAGAGAGGAAGGAGGATAAGTAGATAGACATGGTATCATGGAAGCCAAGGGAACTGTGAACCAATAGGATAAAAAGGGACCAATACAAAACAAAGGGGAATTAAGAAACTTTTGAAGGTGATGGGTATGTGTGTGTTCAAACTCATCAAACTCTCCACACTAAATGTATGCAGTTTTGCAAATAAATTTTACCTCAATGAGCTGGTAATACACAGGACATGTATGTATAGGGTTAGAGGAGAGGAGGGAGTATCACCTGGAGAAAAGGATATATGAAAAAGGAGAGGATCAAAGACCAATTTGGTCAGCGCTTCAACAAATATTTGCTAAAGGGAGTTCTTGCCCAATCAGGCCTCAGGATATCCTTGGGTTTGGCTTCTGCTGTTCATCCCACTCCAGCCTTCTCTGCCCTGAATTCCAGTCAGAGGACCAAGTACATAGCTGCTCAATCATTGATCACAGCTTCATCATCCTTTACTCCAAGATCAAAGAGTAAAAGTAGAGCAGATTCACCCCAGAACTCAACAAGTACTATTTGTGATAGACTTAAGTCACGCCTGGCCCAGTGTCCTATAAGTGAGCTATCCAGGACCTTCCTCCATAAAGCTAATCTTATAACATGAGCTCTAAGCATTGCTTTCATCACCAACCCTTCACTCTGTTGCACCTAGGGTGAACAAACTTCTATCATTTTCACTCTGCACATCATTACTCACTACTTCCTTCTGTCCATCTTCTTCTTCATGCCTTTCCAACTCAAATCCTATTTCTTTTCTGAAAAGAAATAAACCCTTTCTATCTTAAAAGTTTAAACCTCTTGGCATACTAATGTTCAGAGTGGCCTCCTATATTGCCCACATCACACATTTTGATAATGTAGCATACATTTTATTATATTGTTATATTACCATAATGTTTAATGTTAACATATGGAAAAGAATTGGCACTGGGTCATGTTTGTTGTTCTGAGATAGGATAGCTGGCAGTGAGGGGATAGAAAAATGGCTTTATAGTTTTGTACTGTTTCACACTTGAACTGGAATAGGAGAGAATAGGAACTGGAGAGAATAGGAAATATCCTAACTGGACATATGTAAGCGGGTTAGGGTTATATATACAACCATGAGCATGAAGCTAGGGGAAGGAAGCCCTGAGTTGGTGGTAGCCCTTAAGGGAGGAGGGTCCATGACTAAAACAAAAACAAAAACAAAAATCCTATGCTTTTGAGGTTAGTTCATGGTTTCTTCCTTGCAAAGTATTGTGCAGCCAGCTCCCTTTATGAACTTGAGATAAAGTTTAAATAATTATTTTTCTTTCTGGGAGCCAAATATCACTATATCTTAAGTCTTTTGTGACCTTGCTTACTTAAGAGTGGTGGTCTGGTGTGGATGGGCAATATTTGCATATCTGTTCTCCCCAAAAGACATAAATTTCTTGAAGTCACTAGTTTTATCTTTCAACTTTATGATGAGGCATATAATTAGTAGACAAAAATACTTAGAAAAATTGAATAGAACTGAATAGAATTAATCATCTGCTAAAAATGTCATTAATGAGTTGTTCTAGATAGACATTACTTGTAGCTCTTTTATTTTTTGCTTTGTTGTAAATGTTACCATTTCTAATGGTTCCTCACTTCTAATGGATGTGAGGAAGTATAAAGAGTAGCTTGGGAGACAGGAGGCATTTGTGTTAGTTCAGGCTCAGCGGAGTAACCTTGGACATGTTACTTCAGACCTCATGACCTCTAGAATCTCTACAGTTCCATTCTGTGAGTGGGATAGACCATGTCTATTGAAAGTAAGCACAAGTGCATTAGAGGAGGCAACTTAGCTCACCAGTTTGGCCAATATGATAATATCCAATCATTCTGTAAGTTCAATTTAAACTACCTGATTTATTTTCTTGACTAAATTGACAGTCTATTTCTGTGGTCTAGAACTTTGACTTTGGAATGGGAATGCAAGTAAATAATAGAATTAATGCTGTTATTCCTATTATAAAAGAGCTGAAGACCCCCTGCTTTAATATTGAGCAATTAGGTAACACAGAGTTAATAGTAATATTGTCAGTGCCAATAATGTGAGTATCACATATTGAAGGCTATGTGTCTCAAATTATGCCAAGTGTTAAAAGTAACTCTCATTTAGACAAGCACACTACCACTCAGCTGTATCACCAGCCCAAAAGTAATTCTCATTTAAGTATCATAACTAAACTTTTGATACTTAATAGAATTAACTCCAATATATAGATAAGAAAACTGATGCTTAAGCAGGGTAGATGACCTTCCCCAAGTCACCCAGTCTGAATTCTTAGCCACTGTGGGCTAGTGGGTGTTTAATACATTTTGAATAAATAAACAGTATTATCCAGCAGGTGGCATCAACACAACTTCAACCAGTAAGAACAGGAGTAGCAATCACTTTCATCTCCTGAGCACTTACTACCTATCAGGGACTTGTCTAGCTCATATACATGCGTTATTTCATTTTACTCTCACCATAACAGTATAAAGTAGACTCCATCATTGTCCTTAGTAACATATGAAGAAACTGAGGTTTAGAGAGATTAAGTAACTTGTCCAAGGAAACATATCTAATAAGTGTCTGACTCCAAAGCCAATGTTCTTTCTACCAGTATAGGTGGCCTGTAAAACTATCAGGCAGACTTGCAATTTCTCCTTTGTTTTCTGCTCTCATAGTGAGTGTTTGAGATTTGTAGGTAGGATTTTCAGGTCCCCTGTATGTGCTCAAGTCAGTTTTGTCCAGAGCCTCAGTGTTGCAATCCACCATGTGCAATCTCATCTTGAGACCAAGGGCCAGATAGGTTTAAGAGTAAATGGAGTGTCCTCTTGCTGATTTTCTATAATCTCAACACAAAACACTTCTCAGTGTTGTTGAGATTTAATCTCTCTAGCTCATCTGTGAGACCAATTTTAATTTGGAGCCATCTGCCACAGACAAATGAGTAATTATGGCAGAGCCCAGAGGGGTGGGCCATGGGGAGAAGGTTGGCTTAGCCTCTTTATAGCTCCTGCATTGATGCAAGTGACCAAGAAAGAAAATTACTAGTATGAGGTGTTGATGCAAAGGCCAGAAGCTCTACCTCTCTGTTGTTCAAAGACACTAAGACACCAGTGAAAAAGGAATGATGACTTTGAGGTCATGCAGCTACCCTTGTAGGAAAAGGGAGACCAGGCAGAAGGAGAACTGTGAATTGAGTTAGTTTGCTCTTCAGCCCTCCCTCATACTGTACTGGTAGTGCCTTATTATGAGCACCATTTTCTAGCTGGTGTCTCCATGCCTCAGACAAATTATTTTGACAGCCTCATTCAAATTAAAGGAGTAAAGTTGAAAACAATTGTCATTGACCTCTGTCTAATATTAAAAAATTCTTTTCCAAAGACTATCTGTTTTTGATGGTACTGGGATTTGAACTCAGGGTTTTGTGCTTGCCAGGCAGGTGCTGTATGGCTTGAGCCATGCCTCTAACCATTTTGCTCTGGTTATTTTGGACATAGTGTCTTGGTTTTTGCCCAGGCCGGCCTGGATGGTGATCCTCCTGTTTTAAACTTCCTGCTATCATTAGGATGACAGATGTGCACCACCACATCCAACTTTTTTCCATTGTGATAGAATATGGTGAACTTTTTTGCCTGAGTTGACCTGGAACTGCGATTCTCTTGATCTCACCCTCCTGTGCAGCTTGGGATGACAGGTGCATGCCACCATGCACAGCTATTGGTCAGTGCTGGTCTTGAAACACGATTCACCCAATATGAGCTTCCCAAGTAGCTAGGATTATAGGCATGAGCCTGCCTGTAATCCTAGCCACCAGTGTTCAGCTGACTTTAATCTATCTGAATCTAATTTACTTCCTCATAATAGGCCTCTGGATTAGGTAGGAGTTAGATATTGTTAGCATCATTTTTTAAATGATAAAATTGAGCTACAAAAAGTTTATTGCACTTTTTCAGATCCACTAACAGGTCACTCTATTAGGTATAAGCTGGTTAGCACCATGAACTATAAATTTGAATCTGCTCTCTGTCTTCTAGGTTGGTAGATTTTAAGATGCTTGCTCCTCAGTGGCCAAGAAGATATGGGAGTGTGTGTGTGTGTGTGTGTGTGTGTGTATGTTGTGTGTGTATGTGACCAAGTGGGGTCTTGGTCTCCAATTTGCACTAAAACTGGAGCAGTTCTCATTGGGTCTTTTTTACATCTTAGTGGGATTTCATTTAATGAAAAACTCTGCTGCTGAAACCACATACTTAGACCAGTAGTTATCATAGACAGTGTAGTGGGTTGAATTGTGTGCTCCCCCCAAAAAATACTCTGTTGAAGTTTTAACCACTACCAACTGTGAGTGTGATCTTATTTGGAAAAAGGGTCTTTGTAGAGGTAATCACATAAAGACAAGATCATACAAATTAGGGTAGGTGCTAAATCAGATGACTGGTTAATATTTTTAAGAAAAAAAAGGAGAGGGAGATTTGGATGCAGACACAGAAGAAAGATAGAGAAAAGAACTCTGGGTGAAAATAGAGACAGAGACTGGAGTGATGCAACTATAAGCCAAGGAATGCCAGGATCACAGACAACCCACCAGAAGCTTGCAAAGAGGCAAGGAACAGAGTCTCCCTCCAGTGGGAAGCAGCCCTTCATTCCAGACTTCTGGCCTCCTTCCTTGTGTGACTGTGATAATACATTTGTTTTGTTTTAAGCTACACAGTTTATGATAATTTGTTATGACAGACCTAGGAAATAGAGAGGTACAAGGGCCTCTTGCCTAGAAAGTGGTGGATAAGGGCTTGTTACAGTGCTGGTTTCAGGTCCAGTCCCCAAGATTCCTATTCTGTAGGTATCCACTGAAGCTCAGCAACCTGCATTTTGAAAAGTTTCCCATATGCATATCATTGATTCTGAGCTGATTTTGAGCATACACAGATATGAGCCTCCTCTCTGGATTGTAGCTGGATTTGCTTTCCCTCCTGATAATTCTCCTCCAGTGGTTCCCAAAGCCAGTGGTCTAAAGGTAGCAAGCATAATAAATAAGAAATATACTAGCATTGAACCTTCTGTTGTCCACAAATTTTTAATAATGAGACCATGTTTTACTGTTTATCTTAGGGAATCAGAAATTTTCCAAGTTACCAGACTCTACCTTTAAGGAAATAGGCCATGGTGGACAGAGAGTGGGCCAAAGAGTCAGACTTCTGGAACCTAAGTGGACTACACACACACACATATGAGCATTGATACTTGAAGGCAGTGCCAGGCATTTATGCTTGGCCTCTGATCTTCATCTGAGACTGGTTTTGATAGGCTAGAGAAGAGGGAAGAGGAGGAGAATGAGGTAAGGAAGAAGCAGAAGGGGTCAGCCAGGAGCAAAAGTCCTTGCTTAGTAATGCCAAGGAGAGCACTTGTTTATTATCCCAAGATTGATAGAGGTCAGCAGTGCCCAATCTCGTAGAGAGATGGAGAAGAGCCCCTGTGAAAAAGAACAATTGTTTGGATTCAGTGTGTAGAAGGAGTGCCTTCCTGCGAGTGGCCTGCCCAGCTGAACTGAAGGTCCTTTAGGAAGCCTGTGTTTGCTCACATCCCTGATTGCTCCCAGGTAAACAAATCTTCTTTCTATCTCCCAGAAAGACAGAGCTCCAACAGGCAGCCTGTTGTTACAGTTACTGACATATGGCTTATCACTGTGATTGTCAGAGCAATGGAAGAAAATCAAATTTAGCAGAGGCTGGTGGTGGGGGTTGGGGAAGAGAGAAATGTCGGAGAAAGCTACTGAAGAGACTTGGAATGGAGTTGATGGCTTCATGAGCTCGTATGTCTGGTATTAATATTGGAGTATGGACAGAAGAGGTCTTACATTGGCAGTGTGTCTCAAAGGGTCCTGGCAAAGACAACCTGGCACAAATAGCTTCATCCAGGTTCTATATGCCGGAATTTCCAACACGAGTGGCTCATTCCTATGGGCAAAGTTATGCCTTTGCCAAGGAAAGGTCAAGCATTAGATTGCACTTTAGTATAAGTGTACCTGATGCCTTTCACTCTGGTTGGCAGAGCCTTGGTGTTTGCTGGAGCACTGGGGAAAGATGAAAGAAATGGGGCCCATCAATCAAAGGCTTGGCCTACATTCAAAACTCAGCTAGGACCAGCCCTCTGCTCTTTTTTTCTTCAAAACAGTTATGAGGCTACATGTGATTGAATATGAAAGTCTTAAAGGTTTTGTTTGATAGCAAACCCTGTGCTTTTCTGGGAGATATACTTAATTCCTTCATGTCCCTCAGCAAATATTTTTGTATCACCCATTATCTACTAGGCACTTAATTAGGTACTGACCGGGCAAGCATAGAAACGGCTGGACACTGAATTTATACCTCACATTTAAGAAATTATCTAGTTATAGAGACTAGGCATTTCTACAAGTGAGGCAAACAGTGCAAAGTAGCATGTGATTGGTGTCAAATGAAAGAAAGAGCCAATGAGCTGCAGAATCTTGGAGATGGGCAAGGTCATCACAGTACCCTGTGAGACTGAGAAAAACCTTTATGTACATTAGCACATTAAATCACTGGGCACTTAGCAGGGCTCTGGGGACATGCAACATAGAGCAAATCAGTTTTGATGGGGATTATGAGACTGAGTATGAAACATATACCTCTCTGCTTTGTTAGTCATTCAATTCCTTCAGGCCTATTCTTTCCAGAGAGTTCATCTTCCACTCACTTGAGCTGTCTCAGAATTCTTATGCTGGGAATCCAAAGATTTATTCAGATCATCAGAGAAGCATTGTGGCCTAGTGGTTAAGAGGGATTTGGAAATTGGGCAACCTGGGTTTCAATCTTGGCTCTGACATTTTCTAACTGTGACTTTGGATAATTGACCTAACCATCCTGTGACACAATGTTTCTCATTGGAAAAAAGGGGATGACAATTATGGTGTCTACCTAAAACTTGCTTGGAACATTAAAAGAAGTAAATTGTGTTAAGATGCTTAGCACAGTGTTGGTTGCATATTAATCCTTCATTAAATAATTATTTATTGAGTTCCTATTATGTCCCAGGTACTCTTCTTATGATGTGAAACAGTAGTGAATAACAAACTTTGTACTTTCTTAGGACTAGGTTAAATGCTTCTCAGGAAGGAGGGGGTTTAAGTCTTTACTCAAGGAGTTTTTAATCAACCAACTGTCTTGTTTATTACTTGGTCAATTCCAATTCTTAGTCTGTGAGTTATTACTTATTGTCATTATTTTTTAAAATTTGGGCATGTATTAAAGCTATAAATTTCCTTTAAACCCAGCTTTGACCATATCCCATAAGATTTGATATTGTTTTTATTATCATTGTTTATAAAGTGAAGCCACTCCACATTCCAGTTTGGCCCCATCACCATGTTGTGATGCAACCAAGGGGGCCCTCAACAGAGGCTGAACAGAAAGAGCCATCTGATCTTGGACTTCCTGGTTCCAAAACTGTGAGCAAAATAAACCACATTTCTTTACAATTACCTGGACTTGGGAATTTTGTTATGACAATAGAGAACAGACTAATATGAGGAGACATGTTAGTTACTGAAACTATAGATAGAAATGAGAGGATCATTGTGCTATTTTAGGAAGAATAAACCAACCTCATTGTTTAGAATGGTTTGAGAGGAGGGAAAGGCTAGAAGGGAGACCAGTTAAAAGATTTTTATGTTGATCTGGGACAGACAGTGGTTCTTAAACTTGAGCATGCATCAGAATTCCATGATGGAGGATGGCCTGTGTTAAAGAGAGATGCTATCCCCAAAATAACCAATGCAAAAAGGGTTGGTGGAATGGCTCCATGTGGTAGAGTCCCTGCTTAGCAAGCAGTTCAAACCCCAGTATTGTCCCCCTACACAAAAAAATTTCCCTCTAAATTCCCTGTTGGTCTTGTTAAAGCACAGTTTCTTGTATTCTGCCCCAGAATTTGTGATTTACAAGTCCTGTGGTGGGGACCTAAGGTTGATGCTGCTGATCTAGGGACATTTTGAACAACTCATGTATGAGAGAGATGATGAGAACAGAGCCATTAGTGGTGGAAGTTGGGTTAAAGAGGAAGGAACGTATGTAAAAGATATTGGGAAGGAAAAAAACCACAAGACTTAGGGATTGGACATGGAGTCAAGGTCAAGAGAGGAATCAAAGATGACTACAAAGTATCAAACCTTGGCACCTTGGGAGAAATTGGAATCATAGAGGCAAAATCCAAAACATCTAAGAGTGACATGCAATCATCACATAACAGGCACTGGGAAAACACATGAAGCCTTAATAGCTATCTGTGTCTGCACTGTGTTGCTCAAGTTTAAAGGCTTCCCATCTTGCCTTGCAAGAGAGATTCTAAGTAGGAAGGAGAAAGCTCTGGTCTGTGTTTACTCTCTTTTTCCATAATGTAACTTTTGAATCTAGGAAGAAAATGAAGATAGAAACAGGAAGTAGGGAAAATAGACTTTTTCTGGAAATAACGAACATACCTTTGAGTTGTTAAGTATTGAATGCATATGGACAAATATTTAAAAAGAAAAGATAAATAGGTATAACTGAGCATGAGCCATGCAGGCAAGCTCTAGGATACCACCTGGAATGCTGATGTAATTTCTGAGATAGGGATTCTCAACTGCAGACTACCTATCTTTTTCTAGTTTCAGGACTTTGCACGCTGGTGCCCTGATGTTCCTCGATGTTTCTAAGCCTATAGGGAGTTCTTTTTACCTGCTTCTCTCCACTGGGCTTCCTGTAGCTGAGCAGAAGCTCCACAGCACCCACCACTTCCTTGCGGATGGCGTAGAGTAATGCATCACCCACATACACACTGTGGTTCAGCAGTAGCTCCATGATCTCCAAGTTCTCATTCTCAATGGCAATAAGCAGGGCACTCCGGCCCAGAGGATCCATGCAGTTGATGTTGACATTGTAGTAGATCTCAGCCTCCTGAAGGGCCTGCTTCACAGTGGCATAGTCCCCCTTCTCCACAGCATTAAGAAAGGCCTTCTCCTCTGCAGAGAGCTCTGTCTCAGCCCTCACGATTTGCAAGGGGATGCGGTCTCTGTATGGTGAGTAATTTACCTTCTTGTAGTACAGCTGGGCCATGGTTCATAGCAATTTAGAAAGCTAAGTGAGGAGAAACAGAAAACCAAAGATATTCTTAGTTACCTGAAGGTCTCAAGTGACTAGTTATAGAGGGCAGACTTGATAAAGGGTGGAAAAATCCCAAAGTGTTTTAATGACACCATTGTTTTCCTTTTGCCAAAGGATATAGCAGAAAAAGCCCAGACTTTTGGATCAGAAAGACTTGGGTTTAAGCATTGTTCTTACCACTTATCACCTCTGTGGCCTTGGATAAGTTATGCAAACTGTCTGCTTCATTTGCTACTAAGCTAATCCATAGCAGTATCATTTAGTGACAGCTTACTGTGTACTAGGTCCTGTGCTAGAGAGTAATTCCTACCTTGAAAAACTTCTGTGAGAGTTAAGAGAATAAATACTATCAAAGTAACCAGCCCAGGTTAAACCTCCTAAGACAAAGCACAAGTTAGTTTTTTTCCTTCCTTTCTTTCTGCTGCTAAAAATATTCATAGCAATATTTCTGCTCAGTGTGCAAAGTTGGCACTCATCTTTGGCCAGTTTCCTTTGAGCTCTGGATCTGTGGGTCTGTGTTAGGTTTCAAGATTACATTTGTCACTGTCACAGATGTACACCCTAGATTGAAATAATGTTGTAATGCTAACTGCAGCTCTGTCTCTTTCTGCTGCTCACTAGGGAAAGGGTACTGACTCCAGTAGGCTAAAGCCAACTGCAAAAGGTAAGTACCTCTGCTCATCCATGTTTTTTCTGCCACCATTCCTCACCCAGATGCTAACAGATCTGAGAATCTTTTTGATTTAATTCTGAGAAGTGAATAGTATGTTTTATTTGTACCAGATCTAAAGCCAGATTATACTTAATAGAACTGATTGTAAAGTAAAAGCCTATTTACTGAGCTCCTATAATGTGTTTAAATTTTCTCTTGGAGACCAAGACAAAAAGACAGTCTTTGCTTTCATTCATATAAAATGAATCATGGGATAGAGCTCTTGCCTTTAATTTACAGACCAAATTAACTCACATTCTCATTGACCCCTGGTGTTAGCCCTGTGAGGTGGGAATGATGATTCTCTCCAGGGGAGAAAATTAAGCTCAGATCCATTATGTGACTTGTTCTTTTCCTCCCATCCCTAAGGCCCCTAAGCCCCTATGGAGGCTGAGTTAAGATGGACCTATTTCAGTGTTTTTCATTATAGAACTGTTTTGCTAGTGAAAGGAAATGGAAATGTGATAAAGAGCCCCTTGTCTCTCATCTCCTGCATATAAGAGAAAATGAAGACATGGAACTTCCACAAACATTTACCTCACTCAGGTAATTATATCCCTGCTTTGGCAGAAGGAGAAGCATATATTATATCAAGTGGCATTTGCAATTCATGTCCTTGTAATCTTCTGGGAAGTTAGTGTTTAAAGATAACTGTTGCCTCTTACCTTGAACAGGCCCAAATGACAAATTTCTGCATCCTACTCTCAGGAGAGCAGGGTGCTGTTTGGTTCTCTAGAGAAGCAGTGATAATGTCTTTCACTACTTTCAAGTAACTCTGCAGTGGCTAAAGGAAAGTGGCACTTAGAGGAAGCATTTGACACCAAAAAGCAAATGACTTTAATAATACTAATTATAGACTGCCTCGTGCCTCTGTGTTGTCATCAAAAAGGGGGAGGGAAGACGAGACAGTGTGACCTCCTGAATAGAGACTACACAGTTTACAGGCTTCTATTTGTTTACTTAATCAATAGAGACACATTGAGAACTTCCTGTGTGCCCACCACTCTGGTAGAAAGAATAAAGATCTGTCATCACCATCTCTCACCTGCACCATTGCCACAAACTTAGAATTGACTGATCATCCTGACTCCATTCTCTCCTGGATGTCAAGGACACCTTCCTCTCAGATCAGAATATAACCAATGAAACACAAATCTGATCCCATTTCACTGCTCTTTCATTGCTTCCTGCTGCTTTTGTTATGAGAGCAACACTCCTTAATGAGGTCTGCAAGGTCTTTGCTCATGTTTCCCATTCCAACCTTTTCCTTTTCTTCTTCTTTCTTTTTTCCCCAATGGCACTGGGATTGACCTCATGACCTAGTACTGGCTAGGCAGGCACTTTACCATTTGAGCCACAGCCTTGAGCTCTTATTCTACTTATTTTTTTTTATAATGCCTCTTCTTTTTTGGCCAGAGCCAGCATTGGACCATAATCCTCCTACCTACACCTTCCATGTAGTTGGAATCATAGATGTGTACCACCACTCCTGGCTTGTTGGTTGAGATGGGGTCTCACTAACTTTCGCCAGACTGGCTTTGAACCATGATCCTCCCAATCTCTGCCTCCCAGATAGCTGGGATTACAGAAGTGAGACACCACACCTGACCTCTGCAACTTCTTCTTAAGCCCCTCTCCTACTTCTAGCCACTACTTTAGCCTTGTGGAGGTTGTTTGATTCTTCTAACAAGCCAAGCTTATACTTACCTCAAAACCTAGATTATTGCATACAACATTCTTCTCAAGCTCTTTTCATCTTTCAGACTTCATCAAGATATCACTTCCCCAGAGCTGTCCTCACTCACCACCCTTTCTAAAATAGTTTCTTCACATTCTTCTCTGTCCTATTCCTTTCTTCTTAATGCTTACCAAAATTTGAATTTATATACTTCTATGACTTATGGGGCAATTGTCTGTGCTTTCCAATTAGCTTTTAAAGTTCAAGTATTGTGACAGAGTGAGTGGCTCAAGTGATAGAGCACCAGCTTAGCAAGTGTGAGGCCCTGAGTCAAACCCCAGTGCCACCAAAAATTTTAAAAAATTAAAGTTTAAGTATTATATTGGTTGTTTTTTCTAATACCTATACATAGTCCAGTGCTTGGCATACCTTAGACACGATATTTATTTGAAAAATGAATGAATCAAATTTCCATGGTATTTCCTTTTCCCTTTCCATCCCACCCTATTTTCTAGCCATATTCAGCCATGTTCTTTGAATTACCCTTTTATGACCATTCCTTTTCACATGGCTTCATCCTACTCTCTCTCTCTCTCCGTGATTCTGCCCCTTGCTCATAGGCCACTTTCCCTGCAAAGTCTTTTCCCAATGCCCACAGGAAGTCAGTTAGTCTCCCAGTACTCTACTGGTACTGTGATCACATTTCTTCAACAGATCTAACTACTAAGGTAGGGGCACTTTGCATTCCCAGTACTCACACAGGTCTGGAACATAACAAGTATACAGTTAATGGATGCTTAATGAGCAAAACAATCTAGCTAAGGAGGGCTGGCACAGTCAATTGCTAAATTAGGTGGTACTGATTTGATGCTTTGTGATTTCAGAAAAGGTTCAATAAGGACTGGAGGTCTCAGAGAAGGTTGCATGGAGGTCATAGTTCAAGCTAATCCTTGGTGGATGCATTAAATATGCAAGCGTGAGGCCGGTCCAGGACCCACAGAGTGCAAAAACAAAGGATATGAGATTGATCATGGCCTGGTTGGGAGATATTTGGGAGGAGCAGTGGGACCTTTTTACAGCTTACAATAAGATATAGGTATTAGGGGTGAGATAAAATTCCAAGGTAATAGTTCATAACCTCAATTTTCCCATCTGAAAAGGGGTCTTAAACATTTGCTTATTTGCCACTTAAGAGGCTATAATAGAATAAAAAGCTGGATGTCTTTTCTGATGGTGTCATTGATGATGCTGAGCTAAGCATATTGCTACAGAGAAGATATAATCATTCTAGTAAAACAGGGCTGTAGGGGAAGTGGAAGAAATACGTATTCCAGGGAAAGGTGAGAATAAAAAGCACTAACTCAATTGGTGCCCTATTATGTGTCAGGCAGTATGCCAAGAACTGGGGCAATAAAGATATAATAATAATTATAGTTTTGAATAGTTAACATGTCCCAGGCTCTGTGCCAGGGACTGAGGCAGTACTATTACTACTACTTTCTCTAATAGTAATAATAATGATTGCAGCAAGCAGTGCCATTCATTGAAATCTCACTATTTGCCAGATGCTAGAGGCATGGGTGAAAATACTAAAGAGAGATAACAGTAAAATCATGAAAAATTGAAATCTGAAGTAAGTATAATTGGATGATATATAGTCAAATCAAAGTCCAGTTTTACTTTTCATTTCTTACATTTGGATTAATCTGGTCTGTTTCATTTCCACTGGGCTGTGTTATGTGAGGCTTCATAGAATTCTTCTGTAGAGAAACATACCTCCAGAATTTTGCCTGAGATTGTACTATTAGAGAGTCTCTGTTTAGCTTTAAGGCACTACATCTCCAAAAGTACCTCTGGAAGGAATAGTAAATAATACAGCTAACAGCTAGTAATATCTTAGCATGTATTCTGTCATTAAGAAAATTATTGTGGAAGATTGATCCAAATATAAGCATTATCATATACACATATATATATATATACATACATCTATCTCTCTCTCTCTCTATATATATATGTATAAAAATGTTTCTAATAGTGGAACTGTTAGAGGATACTGGGGGATTAGAGAAAGAAGAAGAGAATGACAGACAGTGAATAACACTGAAATACATTGCATCTGTGTGGGACCAAAACACAGTGAACTGCACTGAAAACTGCTGAACAATATGGGGTAGGAGGGAAAGGGTAAGGAAGAGTAATAGAGAGAGCATTAGACTGAATTAAGCACAATATATTTATGGTGAAATACCAAGGCAAGACCATTCTGAAAAATGAATGGACACTTAAACAATGAAGGTAAATTAAGAGGGTAAAGGAGGGTGAATATTGTTGATGTATTCTCTATACCTGCATGAATGTGAACATTGAAACCTGTTGAAGTCATTTTAAGAAGGGGGAGTGGAAAGAGGGAGAAAAATGGAGGGGATGGACCAAACTGGGATACATTATATACGTATATGGAAATGTCACAATGAACCCCCCTGTACAACTATTATAAACTAATAATAATATTTTAAAAAAAGAAAATTATTGTGACCTTGGGAGTAAAGAGATATCTGACAAGGAAAGACCGCAAATATGTCCAGCCTTGGAAATTTGTTTTAAGTAACCACACCTGCCTCTACACTATGCATTGAGAATGATACAAAAATTGTTCTCCTGCATTGACTGCTGACATACAGACTCATGTAGATATTTAATGACTTGCCCCATTCCTAGCCCTTTTCCAATCACCATAGCTGGAGCCAGTTGACTGTCTCAGCAATGGCCTTACTTTAGGCTCTGAGATCAATTCCTTTTCCATCCACTTGCTATTAATTCTACTCTACATGAGGAATTAATGATGAAGTTTCTGGCATCTCTTGAGGGTATATTATTCCCCTTACCCTTTACATGTATACTTGGCATTGCAAGCAACTGCCATATACCCAGCACAGAACTTTGTCTGTGAGGAGAATAACCTGGCTCTCTACCTAAGATTAGTGCCTTCTCAGGGACCTGGTATTTGCACATAGTTTGTACTATGTGTCAGAAGGATTGGTGCTTAAATGGTGAAAGTCTTATAACCTGTCATCATTATCTATGTTCATCTGTCCAGTTGTCCATGTCTTCAGGACTACTCTAAAGCAAATATATTTAACTCAATAACTTGATAAATTTATCTGAATGAATGACTACTAATACCTTCAATGAATGATTCTTACCAGGCAGTGTGATGTAAGCCAGTAGTAATGGCTGAGTGGCTTTAAGCCATGACTCTTCTGGGAAAAATTACATTCCAACAACTACTTTGATGTCCAGTTGAAAGAGTGACTATAGTGCAAATGTTCATGTACAAAGGCACAGGGAAGGGATAGTCAGAGAATGGTTGTGGGATATTGGTTTTCAGAACATTTTGGCTCCTTTCAGATCACTACTTAGATAACTTCTGAATTTTAAAGTAGTAACATCAGTCCCAAATCACAATTTCTATAAAACTAAGCTGATTGTCCTCTCTGGCAAGTTACACAGGAATATGAGCCATTCTTCCCATGGTTGCCTCCAAGCTATAGAATAAGACACAGCAGGAGGTTCACTAAAAATGCCACAAAACTCTTACCAAAATTTAACAAGTACTAAATGGCCACTAAATACAGGAAGAAGTGTTCAACTTTCCTGTCTATAAAAGAAATACAAATCAAAACTGTACTAAAATTTCATCTCATCCCAGTTAGCATGCCCATATTCCAGGGCAAAAGCAACAAATGTCGGCTAGGATGTGGCGAAATAAGAACCGTTATACACTATTGGTAGGAATGCAAATTAATACAACCATTATAGAAAGCAGTATGGGATTCCTCAAAAAGCTAAAAATAGAACTTCCATATGATCCAGTGATACTGCTCCTGGGTATCTACCCAAAGGAACACAAGACAGCATACAATAGAGACACCTGTAAACTGATGTTTATTGCAGCACTGTTCACAATAGCCAAGCTATAGATGCAACCTAGACTCCTTGTAACTGATGAATGGATCAAGAAAATGATGTAGTGCTTTCATTTTTGTAAGCTTTTTCTTCTACTTCTCTCTGGTGTCCAGGGGAGTTTTGTAGAAACACTCGGTAGCTATATTTAAATCAATACTTTCCATTTTCACTAGAGTGAAAACATAAGTGAATAATGTATATTTGTCTCTCTCAAGTCACTCAGCTGCATGGAGGAGTTTAAAATTGTTACTCAACACTCATTATCACTTTGTCTGCATGATGTTCTTTCAAGCAGTCAAGGGAAAACCAGAAAGGAATGACACTGATTATAGCAAATAACAGGCAGTGTAATTGATTAGAAGTCTTGCATCTGGTTATTAGTTCTCAGGGTGGCTTTTATCCTAGATCCCACAGGTCAGAGGAAATGAGTGTCTGTCCCCTTTCTGTTGCTTCTTCACTTTGGAATAAACTGACAAGGAGCATATTGGCCAAATCTCCTTTCATGGGGCAAAAGGAATTCTTGAAGAAGATTTTTGGGATAACAATTAAGAAATATTGGTGAAAGGTACATTGGAGTTCTTTGTACTGCTTTTCACAACTTTTCTATGTCTATGAAATTATTCCAATACAAAAATTTACCTATATCAGCAAATTATGAATATAATCGAATAAACATCTTCAAATAATATGACTTAAAATCAAGAAATAGTTCCAGTCTTTTTCCTAGTGCATTTGAAAGTGTATATAATATATATTTCCTATCCACTTTTCTTTACTTCATATTTTATAGGAATTGCCCACACATAATTATCTGTAATAACACTCCTTGTGTCTCCTACCCTTCTCACCATCAATATCCCTTGTGGGGAAGTGGCTCTGAGGTGAGATTGAAACAACATGCTTCAAATTATCACATGGTAACATATCATGTTAATGACTACATGATATTTCATTAGTTCAGATCAGATATACCATAATATAGTTGATTAGTCTTCAGTTTGGGGATATTTAAGGTTTTCTTCAATTTCTCTCCATTGTTGTTAAGGAGCCTGCAGTAGATGTTTTGTACATCAAGATTTTTAAATATATTCTTGGTCGTTTGCCCAGTATAGCTTCCCAGAAGTGAAATTACTGGGTCAAAAACCAGGAGCATTTTAAAGCTCTCAATACGTACTGTTGAACTTCTCTCTAAAATAGTTTTATTAATTTATCAGCAGTGGCTTCTAAGGGAAAAGAAAATATGAGAAATCCCAGGAAATAGAAGTGAACCTTAGTTTTCTCATGCACAAGGTATGATTGATGAATCAAAGTTCCTTCTCTCATATATCGTAAGATTCTCTGCTTCTGTAGCAAATGGATAATGTGCCATGGATGAAGTACATTAAGATTTTCCAATAGATGTTACTTTCATCTTGTGAGGAAGAAAGATTGGGGAACCCTTAACTGGCAGCCCGGCATTCCTCAAAGTAATAATAAATCAAGGGCTATGGGAATATTTGCTAATCTCTTTGCATCAGAACAAGCTTTATTCAATGGGATCCAAATTTTACCTATTCATTTTTTTCCATTTCCAAAAAGCAAGGAAGGGATCAGTGTCTTGAATTTAGCTGGCACTAAATTGAATTGTAAAGATCAAGATTAATGGTGTTGTTTGGTTGGGGAGAGCTTAGGAAAGTATGTGGAAGAGCCAGAACCTGGACTGAACATTTGATAGGCAGCTGTGGGAGCTGGGAGAATAGCTCTGCTATATGTGGAGTGGGGGTGGAAGTCAAGGATAGAAATTGGCACTGTCTTAGGTAGTTCATTATTTGAAAACAGAAGGAAGAATGTAGGAATAGGAATAGATAAGCTGGGCCCACTTGTTGGAAGATATTAAACATTTAGTTGAGAATCTAGACATTGTGGAACTATTCTAGGTTCTTATAAAAGATGAAGAGATCAAGAAAAAGCAATGTTATAAGGTGACTCCTATGGCTGTGCCAATGGTGACCTAGAGTAGGAGAGAATGGGACTTTTACTACAGCAGAACGAAATCTCATTTGGAATGGAAAGGAGGAGATTTTTAGAGTTATTCTGAAGGAGGGAAAGGTAAGACTTGATAGTGAATAGAGTACAGGGAATAGGACACAGGGAGAACCTCAAGGTAACATTCAAGTTTAAGCCTCAGTGACTAGAGGCTTGATGGCACTGCTTTCTTAGTAACAGAGAAAGGCCATTTACTAGGCTGGTTACTGGGGCAATGTTATTGTCAGGGTAAACTGAGTTTCTGTCAAGGAAACTTCATTTCTTCCTGACTTCCATTATTACTTCAAAGATGCTTATTTTGCCTTTTTGGTTTTCCTTTGGCAGTGGCTCTTAGCATTTTAACTTTGTTCTCTGTCCCAGAGGGTTGTGCCAAGTAATGATCTTAAATACTTAAATGCACTCAAGAAGTTTTGCTGAGTATTCTCTTATAATGCAATCACCTTCAGTGTGACTGTTTTGTAACTTTCTTATTTTGCATATCGGGTTCTCTAAAACCAGGTCACCCTTCTTATTACCAGAGAGTTTTACTTTTGTACAAGGTCATGTTTCCTGCAAAGTTGATTAATTCTCTACCTTTTTGTCTGCTCAAACATACAACATTTTGACTTGGAATGTCACAATACTGCAGTGTCAAAAGAAAAGAAATTTTCAGGGGACTTACATGAAAATAGTGGTATATACCTGTAGGTGTAAAATGGTGCAATTTAAAGTATAGTGTCCTGGGAATTAGGAGA
Organism: Castor canadensis; assembly: GCF_047511655.1. Taxonomy (NCBI): domain Eukaryota; kingdom Metazoa; phylum Chordata; class Mammalia; order Rodentia; family Castoridae; genus Castor; species Castor canadensis. The sequence goes on along the minus strand of NC_133405.1, from coordinate 42,865,011 downwards.
CCTGGATTCTAATTCTACCCTTCTACTAGCTTGAAGCATAAGTTCAGTCAATACATATTACCTCTTCTTTATGTCTCTATTCTCTTTTCTGTAAATTGAGAGAGCATAAACAAGGTGATGGCTATGATCAATGCCACCCCTAGATCAACTTTTAATAAAATAAATATTTGCAATGGTATTAAGCAACATTTATGGTACTTAGAGACCACTGGGTTAGGTACAGCATCAAGTGAGGGACTTATTTGTCAGTTATCCACTTGTTTACTCCATGAAAATAGGCAAACAGGATGATTCAGGCTAAAGAAAATGAAGTTTGAGACTTAGTTACCAGTTTATGTTGTTTTATAGATAAACTAGATAATCCAGATAAAATTTCTTTGACACTAGGGTCAGTCTGACATTACAAATCAACTCCAAAGATATAATAGCATAAGATCCAAAGATGGGGTCACTGTGTTCTAAAGTTTGTGACTGTCGCCTGAGTGCTGATTTCCAGAAATAGCATTTTGCTCAGAGCCATTTTAAGGACCATTGTGATCCTTGTGATTTGCATCTCAAGGGGAGCCAGCCCAAGATCTTTCTTCTAAGAGTCTGAAGACTATATTGTTGGAAGAGACAGTTTTCCTTCATTGTGTCCCTTCCAAGAATTAAGACTATTCCCAAAGTATATCTACTGCTTATTAATAATCCCTTATGGCCCTTAAGTGACCTCAGCACTTCTCATCTCTGGGTGGCAGGTCACTTGGAAGTTAAGGATGCTCTCTGTGGTCCTCCTATAATAGTACTATAACTTTATTCCAATTTTTGAGCATTTCATCTAGTTCCTCAGTATGTACTGAGTCTCATATAGAGGAGTGTATTAACACATACAAAGCTGGCTCAGCAAGTGTTATATCTCCTGACTCATTCTCTTCCTCTCATGCTATTTTCTCAGCTACCTATTCCAGCCACACCTTATTCTTTGGATTAAATGATGATGCAAACTGTGTTCTTCCTGGCTGCAAACTTTGGCTTCTTTTCAGAGTTTTCTGCCTCTCAGACTGCCTCAGGTTACAGTTGTCCTGCCCTTTCTCTACCACTTTCCCTTGTGGGGAATGTGTGATTGAGACAGTTTGTTTCATATTATGACCTGACCACTGGGATTTTTTTGAATTTATTTTTCTTATTTATTTTTTGGCAGTACTGGGGCTTAAACTCAGGATCTCCCACTTGCTATGTGGGTACTCTACAATTTGAACCACATTCCCAGTCCTTTTCTGTTTTAGTTATATTTGGATAAAACCTCACATTTTTGCCTGAGGGCAATCTCAAACTGAAGTCATACTCCTTACCATGGGGAATTTTCACCAGCAGTGTGAAGTGCAAGCACAAATATGTGACCATGAATAAAAGCAAGCCATCCACGACACCATGAATGTCTACTAAGAGTCACTAAAAGATAAAGAGAAATTTGTGACTAAAAAAATCCTGAAATAGATAAAATTCCACCCGTGAACTAAAATTGTAAATAAAAAAAAAACTTCCTCAGATTGATTTTTCTTCTGGCAGAACACTTTTGTGCAACCTGAAGAACATCAGTGATTTATGCAATTTGACAAATTTCAGTTGGCCAGAACCTTTGAAAAGTATTATAATTAAATAATGACAGGATAACTAAGTAAAGTCATCCTGTACTTATTAGAGTTAGCAGTTCTGCAAGGTGTTTAAGTTCTGTAGGTTTTGTAATGGACTGTGCAGTGTGGGGATTATTTATTCTTGTATTTTCTTGAACACTAGATTTTTGGATTTTGTCTCTTTCATTACAAAGGTCCCTCTTGGTCATCATCCCTCCCAGGTGAAATTGTCTCCAAAGTCATGAAGCTTTCAAGTTCTTTTTTTTTTTTTTTTCAAGTTCTTTTTTAATATAATGAGCCCTGAAACTGATTTAGAGCTGTGTGATTATTAATTTCTTTTATATACATTGACTCATTCAGCTCTTTTACTTATTCTTGCTTACCTCACAGAATTATCATCTACCTTTAAAAATGAATATTTTAGCATCACAGAAATTAATAATTTGCTCCAAGACCCAAGTACTGGAAAGTGGTAGAATCAGGATTATAAAACAAATTTTCTGATTCCACATTCCAGGGTTTTTTCACTTATTGGGCTATTCAGTGAAAAGTTGGACTATTTCTGTGAAAAACAGTGATTAACGCCATACCCATTGCAATTTACCTTTACTGCCATCCCAGGGCTCTACTTCACATTGTTATTTGAAAGACAGAGCCAACATGCTCCATCTGAGCTCCAGAGAGGATTCTGCCCTTAGGGCCTTTGATCAGGTTGGACTATACTTACAATTCTTTTTTTAATTTTGTGGCAGAGACCTTCCCCACTTTATGTTTCTTCTTATTTTGGAAAAATTCAGAAATCTGAAGAAGTTATCATTCACATTTCAATAGATATGTAGATAAGTTGATTCCACCTATTATTTGCTGGAGTGGTACATTATAAGTTATTAACCTCCACTGATTTTATAAAAGAAAAAAAGTGACATTTTGTTTGTTTTAGATATATGTACTATAACCCGAATTGGTTCATCTCCTCTATTTTTCTTCTTTCTACCTTTGTCCCTTTCTTATGGTGGTTTGAACAGGTGTAAAAATTCTATATTCATTCTTGTAAAGCAAGTAGTTTTTAGTTTGAGTGTTTCTACTTTCTCTTTTAAAATTCCCTCCTACACCCAGTTCCTACAGGCCAATCAATGACACAGGGCCTTGTTCTTAGTTAACTGTTTAATATCTATGAAGGTATTAACAGATTAAATGACTGAAAGTATTACTGCTCACAAGAAATACCTTGCCATTTTTTCATTGTTGTGTGGGGGTATGTTGCAGCATTTACAAAAGTTCTTATAATGCATCACATATATCATACTTGAATTTACCTCCTCCACCATTCTCCTTTATTCCCCCACCAAATTCCTGGAATGGCTTCAACAGGTATGATTTTTGCATTTACATACATGTGCACACATTTTTTGCACATTACTCATCCTCCTAACCCCTTTCCCCTCCACTTCCCCCATTCTTCTGGTACCACCCCCCCCTGCTGGACCTATTCTGCCCTACCTTACCAATTTAAAAGGTGATTCTTAGAAATCAAAAAGACTTCAGGATCTATAGTAATGGCTTTTGAATGGCAAAATTTAGTACATATTTTTATGAAGAGAAAAAAGTGCTCAAATGTTTGCTTTGTGTATTTGTTAGGATAGTTCAACATCACTGTGGTGATCAAGGAACATGCACACATATCCCTAGATGGATAAATTCTGTGATCTCCAGTGATTCTAATGACCACACATAGAGGCAGTGGTGTGATACAGATGGCTAAGCAGCTAAGTGTTAAATTTTCAGGAATTTTGTAAGCTGATTTTTCAATGTGGTTACATTAAAAATTAAATAATATCAACTTAAAATTAAATAAATTATGTCAAGAGCAAAGTAGTACTTAAAACATCACTTCCTATTCATTATTTTATTATAACCTATGCTTGTAAAGTTATTTTATCATATCTCTGTAGTAGAAATATTACATATTTTGGTAGCTTCAAATTCACCATGGTGGAAGATACTTGGGACTCTCTTACACCACACAAATTGGCAAATGCTCCAAATCGGGGCTAGATTTATTGTTTTGTTGATGGTCTAAAATGAAAGAAGTGACGGAGAATACTTTAATAATGAAGATTAAACTAAAAGTGTGTCATAGAGGGACTATGTTTCTGGCCAAAATGGAATAACAGAACCTGAATTTAATCTTCCACTTGAACAAAATATGAAACAAAACATATAACACAATGATTTTCAGGACACTGAACATCAGCCAATGAAAGACAGTTGTCCCTGAGATGGAGAACAAGTGAGTGGAATTATATTATTGTCCAAGATTGCTACCTTGAGAAAATTTCCAGGTCATGGATCAGAGAGATCAAACTGATGCAGAGCCTGGTAAACCTTTGTGATAAGAACAAAGCTGAGATGGAAAACTAATGCAACTAGAAATCACAGGACATACTAGTAGAATAAGAAATGTGCACAGTAAGTGAACCCCAAATATCTGCATAGGGTCCCCCATAGGTTAAGGAGAACACTGATCAGTGCATGTATGTGAGGAGACAACTGAAGGCTGGAGAAAGAACCACCCAAAGATAGTACTCACACAGAACAGGGAGTAGAAATATGTCTTAAAACATTATACATTTTTCATAAGTTTAAAAATATATCTAAAATTTTGTAAATTTTTTTATGATTTTTATTATAGTTTTGCCTTAACAATCAAAAAAAAAAAAGAAAAAAGAAAAGAACAGGGAGTAGATACTATTGCCATTGGTCAGACTAGAAATTTCATAAATTGTGATTGAGTTGATGGGTCTTGTCTTGGCAGTGGGAAAAAAATAGCTGTAAAATAAATGAGTCTGCTATCCCATCCAATAAGTCTTAGCTATAAGTCTGGAAAGGATTACCTTATTTCCTAGTATCTTACTTATATCCCATCAAAGATGAAGAACATTTATAGGGAAGTGAAAATACCCAGTCTGAGAAAATCATTTATGGTAAGATGGTATAAGGAGCTCCCCAGATCTGATCTTCTATAAAAGCAATGAAAATACTGGCAAGAATGGTTAAAAACTGACTTTTTTTCAAAGTCTGGAAATTGATTAACAATTTCTTGTAACAAACTGAAAAAGAATTTAAGAAAAACAGTTAAATCTTGATAGAAACAGGAAGCATTGTGACATTTTTACCTTCTCTGCTCCTCTTAATCTAGTCTGTAGCTTCAGGGTATCCTTGAAAAACTACAATTTTAGCAACACAATAACTGAAAACTTCAGCATCCTTGTAGCCACTGGAAAGAGCACAATGGATGGCCCTCTCCAAAGAACCTCACCCCCTAGGAAGTTATCACTATTTGACTTGTCTGGAAATTTTCAAGGTAAGCAGAGCTTGTTTTCACTCTAACCATACTGCAGAGCTTTGCCAAAGAGGAAGATCTATCTTTAGGTTGTCTATTAGAAAGTCAGTAGCAATTGTTTAACACTTTAGCTCCCTGAGGCAAGAAGAACAGTTGGAACAAAGAAGAGGATAACAAAAAACATAAAAGGAAAATATGGGAATGAGATTTTCACAGGGGACTTTGAAGAGCTCTGAAATTTTCCTGTGATTGTAAAAGAGAATACATGTATATATGGCTATATGTTTGCCCAGAAATGACTTGAGAAGGTTTTAATTGCTCATTAAAGAATGACCTTGAGTCTCTTCCAAACAAGAACTGAAGGTTAAGAGGGAATTATCTGGTTGTAAGGTAACTAAGGCTTGCCCCAACACACACTTAGCCCCTCCATAAAAGGTAGGAGAATTATTAGTTCAACACATTTTTAAAAAATCTCTGTTTATAAGGGCAAAATAGTTTCTGCTGGGTAGCGAGGGGTAAGGGGGGTAAGGGAGGGGACGGGGGTGGGGGGGAAGGGGGGACAAATGACCCAAACATTGTATGCACATATGAATAAAATAAAAATTAAAAAAAAATTTCTGTTTAACCATTGACCAATAGGCTAACTGAGCAGAGACTTCAATGTCTACACATGCAAAGAATACAAACCTTACAGAATTAGTCTGAAAATTTACTCGTAAACAACAGCAACAAAAATAACAACAATAAGAGCAAAACAACAGCAGTCACAGCAACAAACACTGGAAATGGGAGTAATGATTTCCACAGGTACCAAATTTTATTAGTTAAAATATATAGCTTCAACAAAAATTCTTAGACATGCTAAGAAAAAGGACAGTATAGCTCACCAGGAGTTAAAACAGGATTATAGAGAGATATATGCACTCCCATATTTACTTTAGCATAATTTTTAATATCCAAGAAATGGAAACTACCTAAATGTCTATTGACACATATGTGAATAAAGAAAGTAGAATGTTAGTCAATGGAATATTATGCAGCCTTAAAAATAAAGGAAATTCTGCATTGTAACATGGATAAACCTGGAGAATGTTATGCTAAATGAAGTAAGCAATACACAGAAAGACAAATATATAATATTACTCATATGAAGAATATAAAATAGTCCAATTCATTAGAACAGAGAGTAAAGAGGTGTTTGCAACAAGCTGGTAGGAGAACAATCTGATATTAGTCAAAAGATACATAGTTTGAGTTATATGAGTGAGTACTAGTGATCTAATGTTTCATGCTTAGAGTTAACAGTCTTACATTGTATACTTCAAAGTTTGTTCAGAAGGTAAATCTTGTGGTAAGTGTTCTTTTTAAAATATAGTAAAGGTGATGGATTAGTTTTGGTATAAATTTAATGGTTTCATGGATGTATACTATTTCCAAATTCATCAAGTTGTATACATTAAATGTTTAATGCTCTTTGTGTGTAAATAACTCTTCAATAAAGTGGTCTATTAAAAAAGGAAATGACAGTACCATACTGATGCTGTTTTTATTGTTATGGCCTTGTAGTATAGTTTAAAAAACAGACAGTGTTCTGATGATGAGACACAGGGAGGGAATAGCAAAGCAGAGAGATAAAACTTAAAAAATTAACACATGAATGTCACATAGCACTGGGGAAATAAAATAGCCAATAAAGTCACATGCAGCCGTATGTGGGTTGAGCACTGCTTTTTGCTTCTGTAACCTGCTTGCAAGGGTATATAAGGTGAGACTCCTTTGTTCTCAGGGATCAGCCTTTGGACATGAGTCCACTGGGCCTGTGCCAGCACAATAAACATTGCTTCCTGCTAATCTGGCTCAATATCCCCTATCTGAGCTCGTAATTTCCCGCAACAATACCTCCAGCTCTTTTTGCTCAGTACTGCCTTGGCTATTCATGGTCTCTTGTGTTTCCAAATGAACTTTAGGGTAGATTTTTCAATCTCTGTGATGAATGTCATTGGGATTATTATTTATTTTTTTATTTTAATTTTATTTTATCATTTTTACATTTACTTACATGTGTATACATTATTTGGGCCATCATTGGGATTATTTTGATGGGAATTGCGTTGAACATGTAGATTGCTTTTGGGAGTATAGACATTTTTACTATGTTGATTCTACCGATCCATGAGCACGGGACATCTTTCTACCTTCTGTAGTCTTCCTCGATCTCTTTCTTCAGGAGTTTGTAATTCTCCTTGTAGAGGTCATTCACATCCTTTGTTAAGTTTATTCCTAGGTATTTGATTTTTTTTGAAGCTATGGTAAATGGAATTGTTTTCCTCAATTATTTCTCAATGTGTTCATTGTTAGTGGATAGAAAGGCTACTGATTTTTGTAAGTTGACGTTGTATCCTATTACATTGCTGAAGCTGTTTATGGTGTCTAGGAGTTTTGGGGTGGAGTTTTTTTGGGTCTTTGAGGTATAGGATCATGTCATCTGCAAATAGAGATACTTTGACTTTTTTTTTTTTACCTATTTGTATTCTTTTTATTTCTTCTTAATGCCTTATTGCTCTGGCTAGGAATTGCAGGATTGTGTTGAATAGGACTGGGGAGAGTGGGCATCCTTGTCTCATTCCTGACCTTAGGGGAAATGTTTTCCATTTTTCTCCATTAAGTGTGATGTTGACTGTAGGTTTGTCATATATAGCTTTTATAATGTTGAGGTACATTCCTTTTATTCCTAGTTTTCTTAGAGCTTTTTATCATGAAATGGTGCTGAACTTATCAAAGGCTTTTTCTGCATCTATTGAGATGATCAAGTGCTTTTTGTCTTTGCTTCTATTAATGTGCTGTATTACATTTATTGATTTGCAGATGTTAAACCATCCTTGCATCCCTGGGATGAAGCCACTTGGTCATGGTGAATGATCTTTCTGATATGTTGTTGGATTCAGTTTGCCATTATTTTATCGAGGATTTTTGCATCAATGTTCATTAAGGAGCTCTGCCTGTAGTTCTCCTTTCTGGATGTGTCCATGTCCAGTTTTGGGATGAGTGTAATACTGGCTTTATAGAATGAGTTAGACAGTGTTGTTTCCCTTCCTATTTCATGGAACAATTTAAGGAGTGTTGGTATTAGTTCTTGTTTAAAGCACTGGTAGAATTCAGCAGAGAATCCATCAGGTCCTGGACTTTTCTTTTTTGGGAGACTCTTTATTGTGCACAAAAAACAAATATGAAGACCGGTGGAACAGAATAGAGGACCCAGATATGAATCCATGCAGGTATGCCCACCTTATTTTTGACAAAGGTGCCAAAAACATACGGTGGAGAAAACACAGCCTCTTCAACAAATGTTGCTGGGCAAAGTGGTTATCTGCCTGCAGAAAACTGAAAGTAGGTTCATGCCTATCCCCCTGTACAAGTATCAACTCAAAGTGGATTAAGGACCTTAATATCAGACCCAAAACCTTGCAGTTAGTATGGGAAAGAGCAGGGAATACTGTGGAAGTAATAGGTATAGGCAAGGACTTCCCCACTAGAGCCCATCAGCCCAGCAACTAAGAGAAAGCATGGACAAATGGGACTACACGAAATGAACAAGTTTCTGCACAACAAAAGAAATGGTCTCTAAATTGAAAAGACCACCCACAGAGTGGGAGAAAATCTTTGCTAGCTATACATCAAACAAGGGACAGATAACCAGAATATACAGGGAGCTCAAAAACTAAACTCTCCCAAAATCAATGAACCAATTAAGAAATGGACAACTGAACTAAACAGAACTTTTTCAAAGGAAGAAGTCCAAATGGCCAAAATCACATGAAAAATGACCACCATCCCTGGCCATAAAAGAAATACAAATCAAAACCACACTAAGATTCCAACTCACTCCTGTTAGAATAGCTATCATCAAGAACACCACCATCAACAATGTTGGTGAGGATGCAGGGAAAAAGGAACCCTTATACACTGCTGGTGGGAATGTAAGCTAGCACAACCACTATGGAAAACAATATGGATGCTTCTTAAGAATCTAAAATAGATCTGCCATATGATCCAGCAATCCCACTCCTAGGGATATACCCAAAGGAGTGTGACACAGGTTAACAGGTTACTCCAGAGGCACCTGCACACCCATGTTTATTGCAGTGTTATTCATAATAGCCAAGTTATGGAAACAGCCAAGATGCCCCACTAGCGACAAATGGATTAAGAAAATATGGTTTTTATACACAATGGAACTTTATTCAGCCACCAAGAAGAATGAAATTTTGTCATTCTCAAGTAAATGGATGGAACTGGAGAACATCATCTTAAGTAAGGTTAGTCAGGCTCAGAAGGCTAAAAATCGCATGTACTCCCTCATTTGCTGATTATAGACCCAAAACAAATGCAGTAATATTATTGGACACAGGTCATACACTAAGGGGAGACCAAGCATGGGAAGAATAGGAAAAGGAATGGAAACCTAAAACTTGAATATGGTTAATGTTCTCTGTAAAGGAGCAAGTATAATAATCTTAAACTGGCAGAGGCCACTATGGGAAGGGGACTAGGAAGTAGTGAAGATATGTGGTAGAGATGAACCAATGTGGGTTGCAACACACATGTGCATGGAAGTAATGCCAGGAATCTCTCAGTGTAGCGATCTTTATTTCAACTAGCAAAAACACTATGTCTTTCTTATTATCTCATATGTTTTCTCCTCAATAAAATCAGAAAACAAGAGGGTGGAACAGGTTCTGTCCTGAGGGGCTCTGGGGAGGAGAGGGAGAGGGGGGAGGTGTCCAAACAATCTATACACATGTGAGTAAATGTAAAAATGATTAAAAATAATAAAAAAGGAAAATGAATTCATATAATCCATGACATTGACAGGCTAAAGAAGAAAAATCACATGACCTTATCAATATAGATACAGAGAAAGGATCTGACAATGCCTAACACTCAGTTATGATAAAAACTTTCAGCAAACTAGGGATAGAGGGTAACTGCCTCAACCTTATTAAGAACACCTACAAAAAACCTATAGTTAACATCTTATTTAATAATGTGACATTTGACCTTTCCCTTTTAAATCAGCAATAAGGCAAAAGTGTCCTTTACACTACTGCCTTCCAAAATCATGCTGAAAGTTCTAAAATATAATAAGAAATTTTTAAATAAAGGCTATACAGATTGGGAGGAAAGAAATAAACTCTTTGTTCTCAGATATTTTAATCATTACTGTAGAAAAGTATAGAAGAATTGGGGGGTAAAAAAAAACGCTCCTGGAACTAAAAGCATGATTGTAGGAAGCAAGGTTAATATACAATAATCAACCTCTTCCCTACATGTTAATAAAGAACAAATAGAATTTGGAATTTAAAATTGTAAAAATTTACATTCGCTCCCTCAAAAGTGAAGATCTTAGGTTTAAATCTAACAATGTACAAGATAAATGTGGGGAAAACAACAAAATTCTGATGAAAAATTCAAATTGCAATGGAAAGGTATTACATGGTAATGAATAAGAATACTAAATATTTTTAAGAAGGCAGTTCTTAGGTAGGTGTGGTGCCCTATGTTTGGAATCCTAGATACTCAGGAAGTAGAGGTGGGAAGATCATTAGTCAAGGTCAGCCCAGGCAAAAAATGGTAGCAAGACCCTATTTTAAAAACCAGGCTGAATGTGATGGCACATGCCTGTAATCCCAGGTACATGGGAGGTGGGGATAGGAAGAACAGGAGTATCACAGTCCTAAGCTGGCCTCAGGAAAAAGCCTGAGAAAATCAAACTAAAATAAAAAAAGACTGGGAGCACAGCTCAAGTAGTAGAGTGCTTGCCTAGCAAACTCAAGGCCCTGAGTTCAAACTCCAGGACCATCAAAAAATAAAACAATGTCAATTCTTATCAACTTGATTCATAGATTCAACACAATTCCAGTCAGCCTCACAGTAAGTTATTTTTTGGATATTGACAAACTGATTATAGTATTTGTACAAAGAAGCAAAATACTCAGAATGGCCAACTCAATATTGAGGAAGAATAAATTCAGAAAATTGACACTATGCAACTTTAAAACTTATTATAATGCTTTTGTTTGAGGTACTAGGGTTTGAATTCAGGACCAACACCTTAAGCCACTCCACCGGCCCTTTTTTGTGATGGGATTTTTCCCATGGCTGGTTTTGAACTGCGATCCTCCTTATCTCTGCCTCCTAGGTAGCTAGGATTACAGGCACTCAGCACTATAATGCTTTTAGAGTAATCAAGTTAGTGTGGTGTTAGTGAAAGAATAGGTGGACAAATCAATGGGACAAGGAGAGCCCAGAAATGGAATCACACAAATATCATTTACTGATCTTTGACAAAGGAGAAAAGGAAATACAGTGGAGAAAATGAGCTTTTTATTGAATGGAGCTGGAACAGCTGAACATTCATATTAAACAAAAATAAATCTAGAAAAACACCTTAAACTGTCTTGATAAAATAATTCAAGATGGAGCATAGATCTAAATGTAAAATGATATGCTATAAATCTTCTAGAAGGCAGAAGAAAATCTAGATGAATTGGCATACACTGATGACTTTATAGATAAAAACAACAAAAGCATGATCAGTGAAAGGAATGATTGATAGGCTGGACTTCATTAAAATTAGCATCTTTTGCTCTGTAAAGGATAAAGTCAAGGGAACAAGAATACAATATACACGCCAGGAGAAAATATTTGCAAAAGATCATATAAAGAACTGTTACTCAAAATATATAAAGAGCTCTTAAAACTCAACAATAAGAAAACAAATAACCCAATTTAGAAATTGGAATAAGCCCATGTGCCTATAATCCATTGATTTCTTTATTAATTTTTTGTTTACTAACATATATTAGTTGCACAGTGGATACATTATGACATTTACATATGTTCTTGAAATATATCTTAATTATCACCTTCATCATTCTCCCTCATCCCTCTCATCAATTGATTTTGGATGAGATTGTCAAAACAATTCAATGTGGATAAAATAGTGTTTTTAATAAATAGTTCTGGAATAAATTGATAATCAAATTCAAAATTACAAAAATTAACTTAAAATGAGTTAAAGATCTAAATCTAAGAGTTAAAAACCATTTAAGACTTAGAAGGAAACATAGGGGCATATCTACATGACCTTGAATTTATCAAAGTATTATTGAACAGGTAATTGAAATAAAAATAGGTAAATTGGATTTTGTAAAATAAAAGGTTTTATGCTTGAAATGGTATGCTCAACAAAGTGAAAAGATAACTTGCAAAACAGGAAAAAACATTTTCAAATCATACAGCTAATAAGGGATTGGTATTTAGAATATATAGAACTCTTAGAATTCAATAATTAAAAGACAACCCAAATGAAAATGGGCAAAGAACTCAAACATACATGTCTCTGCAGAAGGTATATGAATGGCCAAAAAGCAAACAAAAAGATGTTCAACATCATTAGACTTCACGCAAATACAAATCAAAGCAACAATGAGAAGCCACTTCATACCACTAAGATGACTTCAATAAAAGAAAGAAAATGGCTGGGTGGTGGTGGCTCACATCTGTAATCATAACTACTTGGGAGGCTGAGATCCAGAGGATCAAGGTTGGAGGCCACTTCAGGCAAAAAGTTCACAAGACATCATCTCAACAGAAAAAGCCAGGCATGGTGGCATGCATCTGTCATCTGAGCTATATCAAGAAGCATAAAATAGTAGGACCATGGTCCAGGTTGGCCTGGGCTAAAAAGCAAGATCTTATCTCAAAAGTGACCAAAGCAAAAAGGGCTGGAGGCAGGACTCAAGCAGTAAAACTCCTGCTTAGCAAGTATAAAGCCCTGAGTTAAAACTCCAGTGCTACCAAAAAAAAAAAAAAAGGTAGAAAGTAAAATCATTGATGAAGATGTGGAGAAATCGGAACCTTAACCTTCATATGCTGCTGTTGGTAATGGAGCATTCACTTTGGAAAATAGTCTCATAGCTCCTTGAAAGAATTGCCGTATGATCCAGCAATTCCACTCTTAAGTATATACCCAAGATAAATGAAAAGATACACCAATGCAAAAACTTGCATTTGAATTTTCATAGCATTATTTATCATAACTAAAAGTTAGTTAGAAATGACCAAAATAGCCACCAAATAATGAGTAGATAGACAAAATGTGGTATATCTGTACTATGAAATATCATTTGTCCATAAAAGTAATTATGTACAGATATATGCAACAACATGGATGAATCTTGAAAGCAATATTCTAAGTGAAAGAAGCCACTTGGAAAATATCACATGAAACATGATTCCATTTTATGAAATGTTTAGAATAGGCAAATCTATAGAGACAGAAAGTAAATTATTAGTTGCTTAGGGCTGGAGGGGATGGGGGCTTGGTGGGCAATAGTTAAAGGGTATGTGGTTACTTTTTGAGTTGAAAAAATGTTCTAAAATTTGCTGCAATGGTTCTTGCACATATCTTTTTATTAGCATATACTAATTGTACAAAATAATGGGTTTTATTGTGACATTTTCACACATGCATATAATATATTTTGATCATATTCACCACTATTATTAGTCTCTCTTGTCCTCCCTCCTCACTCATCATGTTCCCATTTTTCTCTTCTCAAATAGTCTCCCTCTACATTCAAATCATTTTTTTAAAAATCTAGATTCTGCATGAGATAAATATGTAGTATTTGTCTTTCTGAATCTGGCTTATTTCGCTTAATATCATGATCTCCCATTCCATTTGCTTTCCTGCAAATGAAACAGTTTCCTTCTCTTTATGTCTGAATAATGGGCCATTGTATTTATATAGCATATTTTCTTTATCCATTCATCTATCGATGGGTACCTAGGCTGATTCTATAACTTCGCTATTGTGAACAGTGCTGCTATAAACATAGATGTGCAGGTACTCCTGTTGTATGCTGGTTTACTTTTTTCACATATTTATGCCCAGGGGTGCTATAGCAGGATCATCTGGTAGCTCTACTTTCAGTGTTTTGAGGAACCTCCATGTTGATTTCCACAGTTGCTGCACTAATTTACATCCTCACTAACAGTGTATAAGTGTTCCTTCCCACTCCTACATCTTTGCCAGCATTTGTTGTTGTTTGTTTTCTTGATCATAGCCACAGACTTGGGTGGGATGGAATCTCAATGTAGTTTTGGTTTGCATTTCCCTTATGGCCAGGGATGTTGAGCATTTCTTCATGTATTTATTGTCCATTCTTCCCTCTTTTGATTGTTGCACATACCTGAATATACAAAAAAGACACTAAATTGCACACTTTTTTAATTGCGTACTTTAAGTAGAAAATATGTTGTTTGCATGTCAGATGTGAATTATACCTTTATATAGTGATTACAAAATACAAGTTAGGTAAAAGCATTGATATAAAAAAGGTCTAATCAAACTTTTTGAGATAAAAAGTACAGTCTCTGGGGTGAGCAGTGTACTATAGGAGATTAATGACAATTACACAGCAAAGAAGAAAACATCAAGACATAGCAATAAAATTATCCAAAATGATGCACAGAGAAACATAAGAAAAATACACGTCAGTAAGTTCAGGGACAACTTCATGGGTGACTCCAGTGTAACTGATATACTCATAGAAGACAAAAAGGGAGTGATAAAGAAAATGTTTGAAAAAAATGGCTGAAACCCTTTTTAAAATTTATGGAAAGTAGATCCATGAATTTTAAGTACAAGAAACTTGAAGGGAACTCTGTCAAGACACATAATAATTATCATGCTCAAAACTATTGATAAAGAGAAAAATTTTAAAGCAGGCTTAGGTAGAAAACATGTTAGGTTCTAAGGAACAGGGATAAGTTGACAGCAGATTTCTCCACAGAAGCAATGAAACAAGAAGGTGAGGAGACATCTTTAAAGTATTGACAGAAAAAAATGTTTACCTAGAATTCTACACTGAGAAAGGAATCTTTCAAAAGTAAAGATGAAATAAAGAATATTTTTGGATCTCAAAATGTAAAAGATGTCATGAACAGCAAACCCATAGTATGAAAATTATTAAAGGAAAGTCTGTCATGCAAAGAAAAAATAATGTAGAAGTATGGTTTTACACAAAGAAATAATGACTAAAATTGGAAGCTATATTGGTATATAGACATCTATTTTCCCTATTTAAGCCTCTTGAAATGCAATGTACTACTTAAGCAAAAAAGTTTAACATGTTATGGGATTATAACATATGAAAGTAAAACCTCTGACATTAACAGTACAAAGACTGGGACTGGAAAATTGGAAGTATACTGTTGTAAGTTTCCTAAGTTGTACTTGAAGATTTGTAATTTCACTTTAAGATAGAGTTAATAATGTATACTAAAACACACAAAAATTCATATACTTGAACACAAAAATAGCAGGAATAGTTGGAGTTAGTAAAGAAATAAAGGGTAAATTAGAATCATGAAGAAAACTTAATTCAAATCGAAGTAGCAAAAAAGAAAAGACAACAAGAAATAGGACAAATAGAAAAAGTATCAAGAGAATAGATTTTAAAGCGATCATGTCACATTAAGAGTATCTGCTTGAAGCTGAGCACCAGGGACTCATGCCTGTAATCCTAGCTATTTAGGAGGCTGAAATTGGGGAGACCACAGTTCAAGGCCTGCCCAGACAAAAAGTTCATGAGATCCCCATCTCAAGCAATAGCTGGCAACGGTGGCACATCCAAGCTATGTGGGAGACTGAGAACAGGAGGATCATGGTCTGAGGCTATCCCAGGCCAAAAAAGGTTTGTGAGACCTTGTCCCCTCAGGAAAAAAAACCAACAACTGGATGTGGTGGCATATACCTGCCATCACAGCTATGGCAGGAAGCAAAAAATAGGATGTTTACAGTCCAGGTCTACCTGGGCAAAACGCAAGACCCTGTCTCGGAAATAACCAGAGCAATAAGGGCTGGAGGCATGCTTCAAGAGGTAGAGCATCTGACTAGCAAGCATGAAGCCCTGAGTTCAAACCTCAAGACTATCAAAAAAATTATCCACTCTAAGTTTCCCCAGGAGATATTTTCAGATTGGAGACCCAAGTATATGCTGCCTACAGTAGTTACCTAAAATATGAAGATAGAATGTGATGAAAATAAAAGGATGGCAAAGACATGCCATACTATCATTAATCAAAACAAAGGTGTAGTGGGAATATTAATATCATACTAAATAGATTTCAGAACATAGAACATAATCAGGGATAAAGAAGATTACTTCATAATGATAAAGGGCTTAATGTAGCCAGACACCATAGTAATCTTAAACAACACAGTCAGCTTAACCTAATTGACATTCACAGAGTGCTCCACCCAACTATAAAATTCTTTGCAGATACCCATGGAACATTTACACAGTAAACTGCATTCTAGGTCATAAAAAGTTCCCAATACATTTCAAAGGATTTGAATGTTCTCTTACCACAATGAAATTAAATTAGAAATTAACAGTGCAAAGATATTTGAGAAACCCTCAATTAGTGGCAAACCAGCATCCTTCTACATAAACCCACGTGTCAATGAGAAATCAAAAGAGAAATTAAAAGCCAGGCATAATGACACACACATGTAATCCTAACCCTTGGTAGGCTGAGGCTGGAGGATCATGAGTTGAAGGCCATCCTGGGCTACATAGTAAGACCCTTTCTCAAATAAAAAAGAGAAGGAAAGAGGGACAGAGAGAGGAAGGGAGGGAGGGAAAGAGAGAAAGAGAGAGATTAAAAATGTTTCAAAATTTGTGAGCTCCTGTTAAAACAGTAATGGGGGAAATTCTCAACAGCACATGTTTTATTAGACAACAATGTTTCTAACATTTCCACAATAAGGTGTTAGAGAATAAACAACATTTGCAACCCAAAGAAAGCAGAAGAAATGAAATACTAAACAGGGTAAAAGTACAGTAGCACACTGAAAAAATAATAAATACGTACAAAAGTTTGTTTCTTGAGAAGACAATAGCAATGATTAGTCTCTAGCTAGACCGTTCAGGAAAAAAAAGAATGAAGACAGAAATTACCAAAATCAGGAATCACTACAGAGTCTACACATATTAAAAGTTATGAGAAAGAAAAAACTAATATTACCTTTAGGCCAATAAATTTGAAAAATTACATGAAATGAACAAATTCCTTAAAGATACAAGGTACTAAAGTTCACCTAAGAAGAAATAAATACAACATTCATTAAAGGAATTAGTGTTTTAGTTAAAAATCTTTTCCAAGAAAAAGAATAAAAGAAAAGCTCCCCTGGCTCAGATGACTTCTCTGATGAGTTCTGCTAAGTATTTACATAAGACATAATAGGAGCTCTAAATGATATCCTCAAGAAAATTGAAGAGTAGAGGATTTTCATTCTATGAGGCCAGGATTATCCTGACTCCAAGTTCTAGAAGAAAAAATACTATAAGACAATGCCCATCATAAATACAGATAGAATCATTATAAATAAAATTTCAGCAAATTGAATCCAGCAATATATAAAAAGAATAATATATCAAGACCAAATTCAGTGTATTATGGCAATAGTATATTGGTTTAACTTAGAAAATCAATCAGTGTAATTCACTATATTAGCAAACGACAGTGGAAAACCTTATGATAATCTTAATAGATTTAGGAAAAGCATTAGACAAATTCAAAATTGTTTCACGATAACACTCAAAGATTAAGAATAGAAGGGAACCTCATCAACCTAATGATGGACAGCTACAAAGAAATTCACAACTGGCATAAACATCAGCAAAATGCCACAGAAGTAGGTCCCAATCTTGGTTCCCCCATAAAAACCAATAGTTAGGTAGCTACCAATAAACTAAAATAGCTTGAGGAGAAGCCAGGAGCCCAGTTAAGAAGCTGCAGCAACAAAGTGAAAAAAACAAACAAACAAACAAACAATCAAACAAAAATACCCTGAGAATAACCACACCAAAAGGGTAGGAAGAGCCTAGATCTCCTTGGCCTGCAAGTTTTACTTTTGGGAGAGAAGGAGAACATGTAGAATGACTAGCTTCCCCTGGTTTGGAGGGCATTGTCCAAAGGATCTGATTCAGTTTCATCACACCCAGATTTTTTGGGGTACTGGCATAACTGAGATGTCTGAGGAGAGCAAGAAACAAAAAAGAAATGTAAAGGCTATAAGTATTATTCATGTAGCCGAAGTCACTGTGTTCTCCAGTGACCTTTGCTGCTGAGAATTGCAACAGCCATCACAGTTGCCTTAGATTATCCCCAGAAGCTTTTACCACTGAGAAACTTCAGTGATCCTAGCAGCAAGAGTTTATCTCCTTTACCCCTTGCTTGAACCTGCTACCAGAGGCCGATGGTGGCTACAACATGCACTTGATATCAGTCCAGGACCCCCACTGCTGGTGTTGGCTTTCACTACTCTATGCCTATGGCTGACCCTGCATCTGTGAGCATGCATACATTGACTCTATTCCTTGTCACCAGTTCCAAATGTCACAGGTGCACATTACAAGCCTTAATCCTCATAGCCATGTATTCTGACCTCAAGCACCATTGCTGGCCCTCAATACTGTGTACACAATTGAAATTAGCCAGTGCAGCTTCATGCATGGATATCACCAGTTATGGCCCCTGCAAATGTGTGTGCTTATCTGTGAAGGCTATGTGACCTCACTACCACGCATGCATTTATGGTGCTGGCCCCTCAGCCAAACATATACACACTTCTGGCCTTGCCTCCCACAGCCACCTGCTCTAGCCACTGTCAACACAGTCATGTGCAAACCTCAATACAAAGGTATAGATGAGGACCCCAACATCTCTCAGATACATCATGAATTTTCCACAGCTTTCACCACAGAAGACTACACATTTAATAATCATAGATCCCAGCTGCCTGAACCAACAAAATGCCACGTTCCCCTCAGACCTAGGTAGTATGAAACATCTGTAAGTTTTGTGCCTTTTTCTACTAGACTTCATGTCACAGTGTGTACTAGCTCACACACACACACACACACACACACACACACACACACACACATCCCTGAGTAAAATCCTCCTGTGCTTAAAGTCTTTCCTTAATGAAAACAATTCATACAGTCTGGAAGAGATGTCTGCTTGTTCAAAAGCATAGACATCCACCCAAGGTTACAAGGAACATAAAGAATTAGGTAAATATGACACATCAAAGCAACACAATGAGCTTCCAGTAATTGAGGACCTCAGAATTGAGATCCGCAAAGTGCCTGAAAAGAACTTAAAATAAATGTTCTAAAGAATATCAGCAAACTAAAAGAGAACAAAGATAAACAATTTAATAATACAAGAAAACTATGAAACATTCAGTAAAGAGCTAGACAATATAAAAAAGATCCAAACAGAAGTTATGGAGCTTAAGAACACAATCACTGAGATAAAAAAAATGCAGCAAAGAACTTCAGCAGTGGCCTCAATCAAGCAGAAGAATCAGTAAACTTGAGGACAGATCATTTGAAATCATCCATCAAAGGAAAGAAAAGAATGAAAAAGCATGAGGTCCTATGGAATTCAAAGGATGTCATTAAGTGAACTGATATATGCATTATGGAAATTTTAGAAGAGAGAATAAAGGGACAGAAAGCTATTTGTAAATATAAGAACTGGAAGTATTAATATATCACTATATTACTAATAGGCAAATTATCAATAACCTTAATATAAAAGTTAAAAGACAAAGATATTAAGAGTAATTGTATAAAAAACTGAAAGAGAAAAACTGCAACCATAAAAATTGGGTAACACATTAACAGTATAAAGAGAAGTAAACTAAGACTTTAAGAACATGTAATGTATGTGTGTAGGGGTGTGTGAAAGTGTAGAGTTTTCATACACAATTGAAACTAAGTTGTTATCAAATTAAAATAGATGCTTATAAGCATTTACTTTAGTTGTAACTAGGAGAAGATTCCAAAAGATTCTATAGTAATCTACTGTAGGAGAGATGTACAGTACATACACAAATGATAAAGAGACAGGAACCAAACCACAACAATATAACTAAAAACACAGAGGAACAAAAGAAATGCAAAGCAGACAAAAAACTATAAATAAAATGGCAAGAATAAATACCTATCAGTAGTCATTTCAAATGTAAATGGATTAAACTCTTCAGAAAAAGAGGCATAGAGTGATTGAGAACATGGGAAATAAGATCTATCTATTTACTATTTCAAAGAGACTAACTATAAGATATAAAGACACACAAAGACTGAAAGTGATAGGATGGAAACAAATTTTCCTCACAAACAGAACCTAGGCCTAAAATGATGATGATGATGAGAAGGAGGAGGATGGGACATGAATGTACAGGGAGGCTATCTGGGGAGTCAGTGGGAGGTGGGGAGGGAGAAGGGAAAGGTACTGAGGGGTGAAGAGGATGGAAGTGAGTGACATATATACATATGAAGATACCATAATGAAACCTACCAAACACTATTTGCAAAAGTGGGGAGGAGGAAAGGAGGAGTGGAAATATAATGAAGTGGGTGAGCTTGTTCAAGGTACACTGTGTGCATGTATGAAATTATCACAAGGAAATCCTCTCATATTATTAATGTATGATAATGCAAACATAAAATTAAAAATTAATTAAAATTGATTGAGGTAAAAACAAATCAATTTATTTATTGGTGAGATTCATAAGGCTACCTTGAATTTGTAATAAAGAATATTATATATTTATTACTTGCAAATTTTATGCTATACATAATTTATGTCAACAAAATTGCAATAAATTTATGTTCCAATCAGGGTTCTTCAGAAAAACAAAGCCAACAGGGTACGTAGGTAGGTGATAGATAGATAAATGATAGGTAGATATATAGATAGATAGATACATAGATAGATTAGAAATTGACTCACACAATTATGGTTATTGAGAAATCTCAAGAGCTGTAGTTGGCAAGCTAGAGATCCAGGATAGCTTATGGTATAGTTTCAGTCTGACTTTAAAGGTCTAAGAACTAGGAAAGTTGGTAATGGAAATTCCTGTAAAAGCCAATAGCTTTGAAATCCCCAAAAGTCAATCTATTAGATCAAGTCTTCAGAAAAAATTAAAAAAAAAAAGCCTTAACTCAAGTAGTTAGGCAGGAGGACTGCATTTACTCATGGGAGGAGGGTCAGCCTTTTGTTCCATTCAGGCCTTCAACTGATTGGATGGAGAGCTATCTGCATGAGGAGGACAATTTTCTTTACTTAGTCTATCAATTTAAATGTTAATTTCCATAAACACCTTCATAGGCATATCCCTCAAAGAATACATTTGACTAAATATCTGGGCCAGTTAAGTTGAAACATAAAATTTCACTATCACAAGTCTAGCCTTGGTCAACTTGGCACCCAAACCCATTTCTTTAAATCATAATCTCAAAATAAAGACAGTAACAAGATCATAATTCAGCCTACCATTATACTACTGCTTTGTGTACAACTGAAAATGTACTAGTACTTTCCCCAGAAAAGGGTTAAGTCCTTTGGTGATGTTTATTCTATGCCTTAGTATCTCAAAACTCAAATAGCATGATGCAAAGTTAGCAGTGCTATTTACACTAGTCTTCTTTTCCTCTGTTAGATGATTATAATTAACTCTCTATAAGGTCATAGGTGCAGGCTGGAAGAGAGGAAAGTGTAATAGAAGACAGGACCATGGGCATTGGGTCCACTTCTTTATGTAACTTACTTGAGCTTTCAGGGCCTTCTCAGACATTTTATTTGATGATGGAGTGACTTCCAACTTCATCAGATAACACCTCGTTTATGATGTATCGTTCAGGTTATATATGATAAGTTGATGGCCCAATGGCAAGCATTTAGTTTCTACTTAGTTTCTACTAAGGCAAATAGCAGGCCAAGAGCTGTTTCTGAAAAAGGGAATAGTTATCCACAGGTCTTTGCTCTAACCTAAGACCCTGTGCCTACCAAAGGCTCCAAAATAGTATTCCTATGTATCACTGGTGCTTTAAATACCAATGATCTGCTGGACTATATGGCCCACAAGGCAGAACAGGTTGAATGAAAGCCTAGAACTATTGCAGAACATTTTTTTGTTCTGGGCCTCACTTAAAACTAGAAGATTTTTAGGTCCATTGGCAATAGTCACTCTTGGGATGGAGTAACACACCCAAATGAGGAATATGTTAGTTTCAAAATCCAAAGAGGCCCACTAGGCAATGTGCCTCTTTTCTTGGTTGTAGGAAATTCCAGATACAATGATGTGTCCTTCATTTTAGAAGGGGTACCTTGACATGCTATGTCTTATTAGACCTTGAGAAATTTCACCAAGGCTGAAGGCCTTTGAATTTTTTTTTGGGTTTATTTTCCACACTCTGGTACACAAATAATCTTACCAATAAGTCTGGAATAGTTGCTACTTTTTGTTCATTAGGTCCAATCAGCATAATATCATTAATGTAATGGATCAGTATGACATCTTGGGAAAGGGGAACATGATTAAGATCCATGGGAACTAAATTATGACATAAGGGTTGGGAAATTGATATATCACTAAGGTTGGACCATAAAGATGTATTGCTAACTAACCTTGCCAGCTGAGAGGTAATTACTTCTGGTAATCCTTACAGAGGTGAAAAGATATACACTTGCAAGGTCAATATCTATGTTATCAGGCATTAGGAGTTTGCTTACACAATGAAATCCCATCTAGTACAGCAGCTGTAATTGGAGTCACAGTCTAGTAAAGTTTATAAAAATCCAGATCCATTCTCCCAGATTCATCTATCTTTTGCACAGGCCAAATGGGCAATTCGAATGGGCATGTGGTAGGAATCAGCACTCTTGCATTTTTCAAGTCCTTTATGGTGGCATTAATCTCTACATTCCCTCCAGAAATGGGGTATATTGCTTTTGATTTACTATTTTCTGAAGAAAAGGCAGTTCTAGTGGTATCTACATGGCCTTTCCCACTATAAAAGCCCACACTATATAGGTAAGGGAAGCAATGTGGTGATTCTTCCAGTTGCTGAATCTATCCCAATCATGTATTCTGGAACTGGGGAAATAATCACAAGTTGGGTTTGAGTAATCCACTATTCCCACTGTGAGATAGTGCAGATGTAAAATGTTATTGATCACCTGACTTTCATAAGCTACTATTCTTTTTAGTGGACCACACTGATATTTTGGAATTGTCACTTCAGTGCCAGTGTCCTGTAATCCCTGAAGTGTCTGAATACTTCTTTTGCTCCAATGCATAGGTACCTTGGCAAAGGCCATAGATAGATGCCTTTTGGAGAAGTCTAAGAAGAAGATTACCAATATAAATTTTGTTACTAGACTATGGTTCTTTCTCCAGGGGGGGGTCTGATATCCTTTTCATTCAAGGGGTTCTGAGTCTGTAAACTTGCTAAAGTCAAGGAATTGATTATGATTTTATGTTTCAGGTTAGACTTTATTGTTCATTTGACCTAGAACATTTCTACATATATGGAGCAAGTAACAATTTATTAAACTTCCTATCCATTTCACTTTTTATCTCTTATCTACTTAACTTTTGGAACTCCATGACCAACTAGTTAATGCCATAGGTCTGCAGAAGTCAGACTATTCCCATTGCTGCTTTGACCCTGCTATCCTTTAGTAACCACACCTACATTGTGTTTGCACTTGTCCTCTGTCGGTCTAGGATCCAATTACTCTCATTCCATTTAGATTTCTCAAGTCAGTGACTTCAGTACCTTCTGTAATAATGTCTATCCTGCAGAGAAAATTGATCTTAGAACTCTTCAATAATGCTGAGAATCTTCTCACAAATATATTTTTTTCACAGTTATGGTGAATGATGTGTATTTCGACCTTTCAAGGATGGGTGAGGAGATTTTAAATGATAAATTCACTCAAGGTTTCCAGTCTCTCTACACTTTTAAATCTCTTCCTCTACTTTAAAATAAAGTATATCTAATATTTCCAATTTTCTCGCTAGCAGATTTGGTCCTTGTTTTAGCTAACCAACCTAACAAACTATTAGAACCTTTTCTATCTCTGCCAGCTACAACATTAAATGCAGAATCTCTGCTTAGCTGCTTAGCAAGTCTATACCAATAAATTTGGCCTGATCTAACTTCACATTCTGTTATTATACCATGCTGTTAATATCCATTCCTTTATATGTTCCCTGGATGTCTGTCTGGAAACATTAGAAAACTGAAGTAGGGGCTGGCAGAGTGGCTCAAGTGGTAGCACGCCTGCTTAGTAAGCATGAGGCCCTGACTTCAAACACCAATGTTGCCAAAAAGAGAGACAGAGAGAGAGAGAGAGAGAGAGAGAGAGAGAGAGAGAGAGAGAATGAAAACTGAAGTAGTTCTTTCAGAGTGTATCTCCTCATAGGTCATACTTTGTACCTCATCTTTAGGGGCCTTTTGGGACTTGAGTCTAGTTATCAGTTAAGAAACAAAGAGGAGTGGTGGGCCAGGGTCCTGAGGACACTCAGCATTGTCCTGTATAGCAACTGTCTAAGGGTAGGCCATTACAATTTCCTTATGAAATGTAAGGTTAATCCTCTTAGGGGTAGAGAGGATACTCCTGCTACTTACTGGGGATGTGGGGGAGCTTTTCCACTGGAAAAGACGACTCCTCAGGGTCTTTCTACATCTCCCCATTCCAAAATTCCAGATCCCATCTCTTCCCAATTAATGGAAAATAAATGAATGTCATCCTCTTTCATTCTCTCAAATGATTTATTGCTTCCTGGGTACCTACATGAGCTGTGTGCTGTCTTCAATGGAGTAGTTGGGATCAAATACTTGGCTACTAAACAGCCTACTATGAAGAGGTGGGATTGTTGTGGATATTTCCTAGTATGGAATACTTCTATCTTTTTATAGGAAAATCAAATGTTTTCTCTGCAGAATTTCTTCCCCTTGCTTACTTTTTACTTTATGCTAACTGCTGCTGCTAATAAAAGCTACTTTATTTCTGATGGGTAGACAGAGGCTTGTCTGAAATTAAAAGATCCAGACATCTAACTGCCATTGGATGTGATAAAGAGACAGAACGATTGGCAACTATTGTCTTACTCCTATCTCTGTCCTCTTTCCTTTTTTAAAATAAATTGTCTCTATCACTTAACAATGCAGGGCTGTTAAAGAGCTTCCTTCAATGCTGGGAATGCTCCTTTTGCTTTTTACCCATTGCATTTGCTACACTCATTCCTGCCAGTGGTCATGCCTGTGGCTAGATGAATTTGGAGCTCTTTTCTCTTCTGGGCCTATCTAGCCCCTCCTTCCAAAAGGCTTCCTTATTCACCTTACTGTACAGTGACCACTCTTTTCCCTCATGACATATTAACTGAACTATATATATTAATCCTAATATTATACTGCTTTGAATTTTCTCATCATTTAAATGATGTTACTCTTCTTTCCTCATCATCCCATTTCATAAACAATACTATAAATCAGATGGATGTGGCCAAGATCAGTGTTCTGCCAGGGTCTAGATGTTTATGCAATCTTTCTGCACTCTCAGTTTTTCTCCCTGTTTAGAGTGAAAATGTTAAGTTAATGTGCGAGTGGAGGACACACATGAGTAAATGAGCAGGGCTGATGGATAGATAAATCAATTTGGTGAAGAAAAGCCCTTTTGGGCTCCTGTACATTATTTTCTAAGAACCTGGTGGCAATCTATCACTTCTAGTTGCATTCATCAAATAAATAGCTGGGTAGGGTTTTTATAAGAAATGAATTCAGCTAATGACTGGCTCTGCTACCTTTGTCATACAGTGGAAATCTCTCTACTAAGTAAAATATTTTTCAAAAGCTTATAAATACTAACTCTCTATATTATTTTTCCTAATACATAGAAGCCCTAAAGGATTCCTAAGGTTTCAATTTACATGACAAATAATCTGCATATTTTATTTCTAAAAAGAAGTAATCAATCAGCCCAGCTGAATTCTTAGATTGGCTTTATTACTCAAAGAGAATCTATCATCATTCTTCTTACTGTACTTAGCTTGTATGTCAACCTGAAGTTGAAATTTAGCATTAAGAATCTTAAATCACAGATCAGAAAACTGTGACATCAATCAAATGAACTCAGTATATTAGGGATAAAACTGGTATGATCATTTGAGTTTTTTTCTCTTTATTCATATATTCATATGTATATACATTGTTTGGGCCATTTCTCCCCCCTGCCCCCCATCCCCTCATTCTCCCTCCTACCCCCTCGCTTCCAGGCAGAACCTATTCTGCCCTTTTCTCCAATTTTGTTGAAGAGAACACATAAGCAATAATAAGAAAGACAAAGCGTTTTTTGCAAGTTATTGCCTTGTACACTCAAAATATATCTGTGCCAGGGAACAGGTTGGGGGACAGATAGTGGTGGGAGGAAGGACTTATAAAAAGGCATGGAAACTTTTGTAAGTGATGGATATTTATATCTGTCTTGCTCATGACTAATTTTTTTTGGTGGTACTGGGGTTTGAACTCAGGGCTCATGTTTGCTAGGCAGGCACTGTACCACTTAAGCCACTCCACCAACCCTTTTTTTGTGTGTTAGATATTTTCGAGAGAGGGTCTCATGAACAATTTGCCCGGACTGGCTTCAAACCATGATCCTCCTGATCTCTGCCTCCTGAGTAGCTAGGATTATAAGGGTGAGCCACTGACTCCTAGTATGGCTATCGTTGCATACACATATCAAAAGTTACCAAGTTGTACACTTTAAATATCCAAAGTTTATTGTACTTCAATTATATCTTAATAAAGGTGTTTAAGAAAAGTTTGAAGATACATATTTTTTATGTTGCATTTACTCGTTCAGACAAATTTTCAGTAATTTGAAAACTGGCTGTGAAGTTGAACAGACCTATGGCTCTATATTTTTGTGGCTAAGTGACTTTGAGGAGGTTTTTAACCTCTGTGATTCTCATTTTCAGATCTGAAAATGGAGATTGTATTAATAGTACCTAATTCAGACTCTTAGAATTAAATGAGATATAGTGTGGAGTGAACTTAACAAAGTATTGAGCATGATTAAATCTGAAAAAAAGGCAGCTATTATCTAAAATGCAACATTGATATTGATTTTTTCTTTGATAAAAACATTCAGAATCTTGAACAAATTCTTAAAAGATTTTATTGACTACAGTCAGTCAACTACCTTTATTGGATATACTTTTGTGGGTAGCTGTCCATAAAAAAAGGTGTTAGGAAATAAAAATTGTAAGCAAACCAGAATCCCTGACCTCAGTGAGCTTATAAAATACAGTGAGAGGAAGACACATGTCTATACTCAAATACACAAAGAACAACAGATTGAAGTATCACAAACATAGCAAGCAAAAATATTTGAAAAAAAAGTGTGTCTGTACTAAACATGTATAGACTTTTCTGGTTGTGATCTAAACAATACAGTATTGTTTACATATCATTTACATTGTATTAAGTATTATAAGTCATCTAGAGATGATTTAAAATATATGGGATAAATGCAAATACCAAACCATTTTATACTAAGCATCTGAGGATTTTGGTAGCTTCAGTGGGCAGGGAGAGGTTATAATGAGGGAAGACAGTATAAATCTGTCATCTGAAGTGTTAGACACTGATTTATCTTTGTATGTTTCTTAAAAGAAATCAGCTGATTTCAAGCTAGGAAGACTTACAGCTATAAACATTTTTTCCTTTAGTCCCTGTGGAGGAAAATATTTGAAAAATATTATATCTGTGCTGAACATGTACAGATGTTTTTCTTGTCAATATTCCCTAAACAATATGGTATAACAACTATGTACATACATTTACATCAAATCAGATATTATAAGTAACTCAAACAATGTATGCACATGTGAATAAGTGAATAATAAAAAAATAAGCAATCTAGAGATGATTGAAAGTATACAGAAGGATATGCATAGGTATGCAGGTCTATGTCATTTATATAAGGGACTTGAGCATCTTTGGAGTTTGGCTTCTGAAGGGTCCTTGAACCAAACCCTTTCAGATACTAAGGAACCACAGTATTTGCCATTGAAAAGGGTTTAATTCTGAACATAAATTGGTAGCCTGAGCACAGAAAGATTTGGGCCAATGAGCACTTTCTAAAATGTTTTGTATTATTTGATACGAAATATTGTGCCATAGCACCATATACATGTTAGCTTTAAATATCCACTAGAATGGTTAAGTAGAAATCAGAAGAGCAGCAGTTTATCCGGCCTCCTGAAAACTGGACACACTGCCAAGCAAATCTGGAAGCTTTGGTCAGTGAAATTGCCTTGGGATTCTTTTGTGGAAGTCTTTTATCAAATATGGGAAAAAGCAGCACATGGGGAAAAAAGTGAAAAAGAACCTTGAAATGTGCTCCTGCCCTAGCCAGAAGTGGTGACACAGGCCTGTAATCCCAGTACCCCAGAGATAGAGGCAGGAGGATCACAAGTTTGAGGACAGCCTAGCTACATAGCAAGACCCTGTTTCAAAAACCAAGGGCTGGGGTGTAGCTCAAATTGTTATCAGCCTTTGGGAAATGTGCACCTTGAGTATAGTGAGGAAAACGGAAAGAAAAAGTAGACTATTTAATGCAGCTTTGTGTTATTGATTTATATATATGTGGAGCATTATCTCTTAAATGCAAACATTTTCTCTTTTTATGTTTTTCTTCCTTTCAAGGGGAAACTTTGGATAATAAAAAATCTATGATAACTTCCTATTTAAAAAAATTGATGATATTCTAATGTCTTAAAAACTTTATGGCAGACAGTAGTAAAAAAAAAAAGCCTAAATGCTATTGGCAAGGCTGTGGAAGCTTTGGATTATTTAAGTTTGTGAACTTGCAGCTCCAAAGAAAATGTTATGATTCAGAGATATTCGCTTGGGGTTGTGAATTTATGCTTCAAAGTAGAAAGGATTTAAAAATTAGGAAGTCTCTGCTTTTACCATCTGTGTTAAATCCATATAATCACACGAATCACAATTAACAGTAGAGGGAAAAAGCTGTCTGCATTTATAAAACACAGGTCCACTAGAATTTCTGAGCTGCTGTATGAGGGTTTGTATACATTGACAACCAGTCCAGGAGCAGCACAATAAGTGCCCAAGTGAAGTAGTCAGGGCAGAGACTGCAAGACTCTTAACCAAATACTAGGCAGAAGGGGCAAGATAGTCATCCAGAACTAAGACTTAGTGATGAGGGAGGAGAAAGCCAGTGAGGGTCAACTGTTTTCTAACCTTAAACCACAACGCAGATGTAGCCTCCCCATGTGACCCAGCTAGACTGTCAGAATGAGATCCTTTATGTGGTATGCCATCATTTTCTCCACATATTTGTACCACTCTCCCCTTGGTCTACTATCTTTGAAGTGAACTTCTGTTTATCTCAGCAGCACTTCCCCATTGTACACTTCCCACGCCTTCTTTTTCTCACTCTTTCTGATTGCCTAGACTACAGCATTAAAAAGACAAGCCAACTCCAATCTACTCAGAGCTGAAGCAGTCAATTGTTTTGATTTTTATTGTGGAACTCACTAGAGAGTTGATGTATAGGTAGCTCCACCCTGTTCCAGTCCTGTTACCACTCTTGACAGGGCATGGTTTTTTTCTTTTTTGCTTTGATGATACTGGAGTTTAAACTCAGGGATTTACACTTTCTAGGCAGGTGCTCTACCACTTGAGCCATTCCATCAACCCTTGACAGGGCATTTTTCAAATTTTCTAAACATTGTGTAAGTGTTCTACATGTCTTGGAAGCATCAAAAAGTGAATAGACAACATGCTTTAAACACTTCTTGTTTTAATATAATTAGGATTGAGAGTAGGATGCCTATTTGTATCATTTTGGAATCAGGAAGAAATTGAAAACATAGCTATTGTGCCCAACTCTTGCATCCTAATAAGCTTGAATACAAACAGAATAATTTAAGGGAAGAATCTTTCTATTTTAATCCAGTTCCCCCATCTCATCTCAATGAGTTCAGTGGAAGCCAGTTGCTCAAAAATCCCTAAAACTGAGCAAAAGGTACTGGGGGTATAGCTCAAGTGGTACAGTGCTTGCCTAGCAAGTGAGAGGTCCTGGGCTCAATCCTGTACACCACTAAACAGAAAAAAAAACCCACAGCAAGTTGACAGCTTGCCCACTCTCCCTTGTACTTGATAAAGCTACTTATGTGGGCTTTCACTTCAAGAGAGACAGAGTGAAAGTCTACTATTAGCCAAGCGTGGGGGTTAGATGCTGGGCATACAATGGAAAGGAAAACATATTGTGCCTGTTTTCTCTGACATTGTGATCTCCATTATGGGTGAGACTGACATTAAATATCAAATAATTACACAAACGAGTATATAATTACAGACTGAGTTAAATGTTCCGAAGGAAAGGTGCACAGTTCTAACAGTACTGAGGAACTATATACTATAACAGAGAATTATTGAAGAGCTCCACAAAGAAATATTGCTTAAGCTGAGATTTGAGTTATTAGTAGGAATTTAGTGACTCTCTAGAGAGAATTGTATTCCAAGCAGAAAAAAAAACAGGCCTGAAGTGCAGCAGAAGACTAGAAATAAGGCCAGGGTGGTTGGAGTACAGAGGGAAAGGAGTGTTGAGAAATGTGGCTGTGGAGTTTGATAGGGAGTGATCTTCAACGGAGGAATGTCATAGGCTTTGGGGTGGGAGAATTTTGCATAGGGCTAGAGTGTTCATTTACATAGGCAAGGTTATAGGAAGTTTAGTGTTTTTGGTCCTGCCCATTAAATGTTCCATTGGTATTTATGACAATTAACAGGTCCCTAAATTCCCAAACATCCTTCAGTTAAGAAGTACTATGTGCAGAGCCAGACTAATGAAGGATTTAGGGATTTATCTTACAAGCAAGGGGAAGGAATAAGAAACAGTTAAAGCAGAGGATGCAGGTGATCCAAATTATATTTGAAAAGATCATTCTGACCATAGTACAAAAATAGTTTCCTAGAGACCCTCCTTCACAAGATTGTAGCTAAAAATGCAAAGGCTAGCTAGGCATGGTGTGCACACTTGTAATTCCAGCACTTGGGAGACTGAGGCAGGAGGATCATGAGTTTGAACCCAGACTGGGGTGACATAGTAAGACCCTGGCTCAAAAACACAGAACAAAAAAATGCAAAGGCTATCAAGGAAGCAAGAGTAGAGGGATAGCTGAGCAAGCTCTTATCAAATATTAATGGCAAATTTTTGATGCATTTGTAATGACTATTTGTTGAACACATAATATAAGCCAAATGTGTGGTATATGCCTTCCATATGTTATTTTCTTCATAATAACCCTGCAAAGTATGCACAATATCCCTATATCACCGATGGGTGGAGGCTGTGATCTGGGATTGGGTTTTTACCACAAAGGTGTCAGTGGGATAACTGATGAAACAAGGATGAGTTCTCTCAGTGAAGGTTAGGGGGGACTTATTTGTATGTTTCTTGGAAAACCTGATATCCATATTTCTTCAAAATGAGGTAAGCAATTATGTTAGCATAGTGCCATCATTATCACATGTCCTTTACATATAAATACATTACTAATAAATGATTATCAATAAATAAAAAATAAGAGTGATGCTATCCTATGAGACTCAAGTTGAGTTTGCAGAGGTTTCCCTCGCATCTGAGTCTCCTCCAGATAGACTATATGGCTTTATACAAATGAAGTGCTGAGGATACAAAGGTCACTAAATAGCTTCAATAGCTTTATAATACAGCAGGGAGAGAGAAATACAAACAAGTATAATCAACAGAGGAACTCCTTGAGAGTGCTGAGCAGGAATGCTCACTTCTACCTGGGGAAGGGAGTTGAGGATTAGAGAAGGCTTTGTAGTGAAGGCAGCAGTTGGGCAGATTTTCCAAGGCCAATTCTCAACATATGTTTTGACCAGCTGCACCAGCCTCACTTGGAAATTTGTTAGTAATTCAAATCTCAGGTCTACCTTAGTCCTACTGAATTAGAAAATCTGGGGTAGATTCCAGCAAGATGTGGGCTTTTTTTTTTGCCAGCTGTATTTTAATAAGCTCTCAGGGGATTCTGATGCACTCTCATGCTTAAGAACCCGTTCTTTCAGAAAAGAGTAGGGTCATTCTAGATTAAGGAAACCATGCAACCAAAATATCAATGAGATTAATGTAGGTGGTACCTCTGTGTACTGCTAAAGAAACATATGTGATTAGAGGGTAGGGTGCATGAATAGCGATGGCAGGAAAATGACCAGGGTCACGTTGGGGCTCTTAAACTTTATATTTCAAGTAATATATGACATAGAGCTGTTCAAGAAAGAGAGTGAGTTGGGGACCAAGAGATTAGCTAAGAGGCGAATCTCATGGGGTCCAGTGGTTGTCTCCCATGACTGTACATTAAAAATGTCTGGGGAACTTGTCAAAATTACCCATTCCATTGCTCATCTCCCAGACATTCAGATTTAACCAGTCTTGAGGGTGCCTCAACCTTGCTATGGCTTTAGATTTCTACATGTCATTCTAAATTTTCTGGGTGGAATACTCTACCCAGAAAGTTATGCTTCTTTGTAAATGGATGGGAGGGAGCAGGGAGTGTATTAGTCCACTTTGTGTTAGTTATAATAACACATCAGAGGCAGACTACTTTACAAAGAAAAGAGGTTTATTTTGGCTCATGGATCTAAAGATGCAAGATTTGGGGCCTCATCTAGTGATGGCCTTCTTGCTTCCAGAGTCCCGAGGTGGCACAGTATATCATATGATGAGTGACAGGTAGCACATGTAGATTCTGGTCTCTCTTCTTCTTATAAATCCACCAGTAATTCAGTCATATAGTTTCCACACTTATGATTTTATCTAATTCTAATCACTTCCCAAGCCCTACCTCTAAATATCATAGTCAGATTAAGTTTCCATCCTCTTAATACTCTTCATAAGACTTTTGACACTAAACTCCTGCATGAGTTAGGGGAGTGGACAAGCCATTTTCAAATCAGAGAGTGACTCTGTCAGGACCTATTCTTCTCACTGTCACTGGAGTGTGAAAAAGGACTCATGCAGAAAGCCCAAGATGGGATTTTTAGTCTTCATATATTCTGAGCTACTTCTCTATTTTGTGAATGACTTCGGCAGCTCAGGGTAAAACTTTTAGTGCAAAATTAGAGTTGATCTGACATGACTGAGGGTACTATCCCAGAGCCATTTCACACAAATGCCTGGATCAAGCTCATCTGAAATCTCTGTGAATCTTTCAAGGCCTACCATGAGGTACAGCAGGAGAACAAACAGGCCTTGGTGGGGGAAGGAGACGGGCACAAAGCCTGAATGCAAGTTCTTAAAGCTGCTTCCCCCAGAAGCCCTACTTAGCAAGTGTGCCTTTTCCTCTCCATGTCTGCCTGTGCAGCTTCTGCTGCCCCATCACATGGCTCCCACACTGGCAGAGGGAGACAACGGGGAGGTGGTAAACCCAGCTCCACAGCCTGCAGGTTATGATAATCTACAGCCAGATGAGAGAGACAGCAACAATATTAGTATTCACTGAGCAATTATTAGGGGCCAGACACTGCTTAGAGATTTGTTTGTATCGATCATTTCATTTAACCTTATGAGAAAGGCACTGCTGGCATCCCCTTTCTGAGAAAAAAGGTGCAGAGAGGTTAAGGAATTTGTCAAAAGCCATACAGCCAATTATTGTAAAACCAGGAGTCTAAATCAGGTCTGTTTAACTCCAAAATATGAGCTGTTAACCACTCTACTGCAACTAGTTACTAGTAAAACCTTCTCCAGTTCTGGAATGGATAAAATTTGTGTAACATGTATGGAAGATTACATAGGGGCCAGGTAACAGAGGACCTCGAAGGCTTGGCTGAGGGGCTTGGTTTTATTCTAGAGGCACTGGAGAGCCATTGGACACATTAGGAAATTATTATTGGCATTAGCAAACAAGCTCTTGCAATAAAGGCTATGTGTTAAAATGGGTCCAAATGGGGAGAGACAGATAGGACTAGCTACATAATTTATGGGGCACAGTCCAAAATGAAAATGCAAGGCCTTTTGTTAAAAAAAATATTGTGACTATCAAGAGGGTATCAGTAGAGCTTTAAGCCAAGTATGAGTGCCTGTGAGACTGCTCAGAGAACATCATTAGTTATCCATAATTGAGACAAGAAGACAGTCAAAAGTTGTAGAGTACAGGAAAGTGTGGAGCAGCATGAATAAGGGGGCTGGGTATGGTGGTGGGGAGGTTGCACAGAAAAGGATGGAGAAGTAGAATCAATGGCAATTTATGATTGCTCCCCTCGCACTTCACTTTGGAGATCTCATCTGCATGACAGTATGGAAGCATTAGGAAGGGTCGTTAATTTGAGAGAGAAACTGATACATTTGCTTTGGAGACATGAGAATGACTGATTAAACCTCACTGGATTACTGTCCCTTAAGTGACCTGGTCTCTTTCTTTACCATGAAGCTACATTTTGTTTCCTCCCTGTGAAGACAAAGATTCATTTAAAGTTTATTCCTGGGAGCTAGAAGGGGGAAAAGTAAGTTTTCTTATAATCTGTTTACTTTTGAATAGAAAGGGAATTTCTTCATGGGTTTGATTTAGAAAGCACACAACAACTTCTCCCTCCCTCCATGTGGGAATCTGTGTGAATTCTGAAGATTATTTCAGGTATTCCAAGGAGATACGGCAGCAGAACAGATTAATTACTTAGACTTACAGTCTCCCTCTATTCTCAGCACTTCCTTGACCTTGATTTCCCTAATCTGGCCCTTAGAGCACAAGAGCACTCTGGGAGCCTTTGAATGGTTCTAGAACAGAAAGTCTCGCTCTTTATTCAGGTCACTCTGAGAAAGGGACAATTTGGACCCATAAGAACTAGAGAGATTTTAGCTCCAGTGCATCCTGGCAGGTCTTCTTGTCAATCTGTTAGGGAAACTTCATATTTAAGAACCAGAATAGGTGAGTTCAGCAATTATAGCCTAAGCATCTGCTTGTCAGGGAGATTAAAAGACAAAAGAATTTCATCAGACAGCCACTGTATATCCTAGTACTCTTTCTTGATCCCCAATCTACTGGGTCTTTGGTCTGCCACAGACCTCAGAGTATTTTATATTTCTAAATGAGAGATAAAATATTGATAGAACCTATGCATAGATCCCATTGTATTTTAGAAATGGAGAATGTGGCTTTAGAGACAGATAGTAAATCCCTAATTTGCTACTAATTAGGTATGTGACCTTCTACCAATTACTTAACCTCTCAGAGCATCAGTTTTCTATTGCATAGTAATAACTACTTAATGAAGTTATTGTGAAGACTAAATGAGTTAATATTTGTAAAACACTTATAACACTGGCACATACCAAATGGTTGACAAATAGGAGATTAATCATAATCTTAATCATAACAATAGAAATCTAGTGGTTCGGGTGTGTGGGCTGTGCAACCAGCAGCAGCTTGGAGCCTGGGCTTTAAGCTTTCCCAGGACATCGAATTATGACTTCCATAGTCAATAACCCTGGATTCTCCAGATGGTGAAAGGGCTTTCTTGTGCCTTCTTATCTGAAAAGTTTGCTGTTGTCTTGTTCTATCAAATGCTGCCCCAGGATGGGTGACCTGAGGGCAGATGTCACTGAGGACTGACTCTTTGTCACAGCCAAGAGGAAAACAACTCAGTTTGGACATAACTCAGAGTCAACCCAACCAGTAGTTTTGTGTGTTAACCTGGGAGACACTGCCACTGCAGAAGAGGAATTTGCCATCACTGGTCAGGTTTGACTTGAAGCTAGCTTATGAAGTGAGATCTAGGGTCAAAGCAGGAAGGAATAACATCTGTCTTCAATGAAGTGTTATTTCTCCCTGTGGGGCTTTGTCCTCCAGACATCCATTATTTTCATGAAATGCCTGGCTACTCAGGGATCCTCAATATGATCATCCTCAAACCCTTTTATCCTAGTATGTCAGGCATAGACCTTTATTTATTTATTTATTTATTTATATTATTCATATGTGCATACAATGCTTGGATCATTTCTCTCCCCTGCCCCCACCCCCTCCCTTACTACCCTCCCTGCCCCCTCTCTCTCCCCCCATCCCCTTGATACCCAGCAGAAACTACTTTTCCCTTATCTCTAATTTTGTTGAAGAGAGAGTATAAGCAATAATAGGAAGGAACAAGGGTTTTTGCTAGTTGAGATAAGGATAGCTATACAGGGAGTTGACTCACATTAATTTCCTGTGCATGTGTGTTACCTTCTAGATTAATTCTTCTTGATCTAAACTTTTCTCTAGTTCCTGGTCCCCATCTCCTATTGGCCTCAGTTGCTTTTAAGGTATCTGCTTTAGTTTCTCTGTGTTGAGGGCAACAAGTGCTAACTAATTTTTTAGGTGTGTTACCTATCTTCATACCTCCCTTGTGTGCTCTCGCTTTTATCATGTGCTCAAAGTCCAATCCCCTTGTTGTGTTTGCCCTTGATCTAATGTCCGCATATGAGGGAGAGCATACGATTTTTGGTCTTTTGGGCCATGCTAACCTCACTCAGAATGATGTTCTCCAATTCCATCCATTTACCAGCGAATGATAACATTTCGTTCTTCTTCATGGCTGCATAAAATTCCATTGCGTATAGATACCACATTTTCTTGATCCATTCATCAGTAGTGGGGCATCTTAGCTGTTTCCATAACTTGGCTATTGTGAATAGTGCTGCAATAAACATGGGTGTGCAGGTGCCTCTGGAGTAACCTGTGTGACAGTCTTTTGGGTATATCCCCAAGAGTGGTATTGCTGGATTAAATGGTAGATCAATCTTTAGCTTTTTAAGTAGCCTCCAAATTTTTTTTCTAGAGTGGTTGCACTAGTTTACATTCCCACCAGCAGTGTAACAGGGTTCCTTTTTCCCCACATCCTCGCCAACATCTGTTGGTGGTGTTGCTAATGATGGCTATTCTAACAGGGGTGAGGTGGAATCTTGGTGTGGTTTTAATTTGCATTTCCTTTATTGCTAGAGATGGTGAGCATTTTTTCATGTGTTTTTTGGCCATTTGAATATCTTCTTTTGAGAAAGTTCTGTTTAGTAGGCATAGACCTTTTTTAAACTGTACCTCATCTTCACAATCTTGCTTTGTTCAGGGACTCAATCTCTTAAGACTGCATAGTTTTGAATATGATAATGTGCTTTGGGATGAATGTTTATGACAAATGATAGCTATATTACTTGGCTAACTTTTATTGATGATTCAGGAAGGACTTCAAATGCCTCAGAAAAGGAAAAGGGAGCAGAGTATAAACTTTGACTCAGTAAGGAAAGGGGGAGATATTGTAGAGCAGTCATCTTTAATGCTTCTCAACTCAAACCCTGGTGAAATTATCTATACAACTGGGAAAGGCCAAGATATTTTAGTTGTTTGGAGAACAAACTCTGAAGTCAGACTGTCTAGCCAAATTCCAGTTCTTCCATTTGCCACTTCTGTGACCATGGGCAAGTTTCTTGATCTTTCTCTGTTTCAGTTTCCTCCTCTATGAAATAAACTTAATATTTGTACATAATTCATAGGATTATTATAAGGATAATAAATGAGTTTATGTATATGGTACCTAGAATACTGCCTGGCACATGATAAGTATATTAGTTCATTTTCTGTTACTAAAATGAAATACCAGAGGCTGGGTATCTTATAATAAAGAAAGGTTATTTTAGCTTCCAGCTTTGGTAACTGAAAGTCTAAAATTTCCCAACTCCATGTTTTTTTCATTGGTGAGGCCTTATGGGTGATGGCATCATAGTGGAAGTTCATGCAAGAGGAAAAAACCACATGACAAAGTAGGAAGACTGAGTGAGAGGAGGTGGCAGGCTTGCTCTTTTCATGTAAACCCTCTCGTGAGAATTCAATAGGGTCTCATAAGAACCCCACGAATTCCTTTCAAGAGCAACACCTCCAGTGACCCAATCACCTTGTACTAGTAGGCTCCACCTCTTGAAGGTCCCACCACTTCTTATATCACAAGTTTCCAACACATGAACTCTTGGGGAACAAATCACATCCAAATCATAGCAGCAGGTGTCACATAAATGTTAAATAAATATAGAAGCAGGAATTCTGAGAGTCAAACTTGTGGCCTGTGAAGGGGCTAACCAGCCAGCTACCTGTTTCCATCAGGGGAGAGCATGAGGAGTCTCCAGGCTGGAAACTGAGTGGTCTTAATCCTCCACAGGAGGGGCATCCAGCCCTCCCCAATCTGACAAGGGGAAGGGGCAGGCTAAGTCTGAGAAGGCTGTATGGAGAAAAAGAATATCAGGCAGACTATGTGTACTTGGTAGAATGGCTCATCAGCTGGGATATGCTGTTTTTTGGGGGAAATCTCTGCCTTAAAAAGTATCCCCAATTTCTCCTTAGATTTAGTAGGCCTCAATTCCTTTGGCTGATCTTGTTTCCAAGATGGAGGGAACTAAACTGACAGTGTCTGAACAAGTCAGAATGGATTTAATCTGGTGGGTGTGAAACTCAGCAGCCACCCAAGGAAAGTGGAAGTAAGCAGAGATCTGCGGGATATGCATATATTTTTATAGTGAAAGGTTACAGGCATCATAATGACTGAAACTTGGAAAGAGTCATCCGCTGCCTCTTCTCAGCAGAGACTGGCTCTATAAAACAGCCTGCTCCCATTGGAGGGATGCTCACAGAATCTCAAGAATCAGTCTGTTACCCATGTCAACCTCACTTTGGCTGTGCTGAGATCTTTGCCTGAAACAGCAGGGCTCCTTAACAGGGACTTTAGCTTGCCAGTGCTTCATCAGTGGGGGCTGAGCATTCCACCGCTCTCATATCCATGAACAGGTGGAGAAGGAAGGGAATGGGGCCAGATGGGTGGCCAAAAGGAAGGTATTTTGAAAAAGCAATTTCACAAAGTGTGTTCATCTCTCTCACCCTGCCAAAGGAGAGAGCATTGGTTGCCTCTAGTGCCACCAAATGCCTCCCTGTACTGCACATTTTGCATTGTTCAATTTAGTACTTGGTCAAACATTTGAGCATTGGTATTGTTTTCCTGTGCATCAATCATTTCTGAATGGGATCAGACTTTAGGAAAAATGGTGCACTGGCTCCTATCTTAGGTTCAACCATATAACATTGATGGGTTCATTGTTAAAGTTCTCAAATATTGAAATTCTGTGTGAATTTACCTACTGTTTCTTGGCTATGCCTAATGGTAACCTTCACAAAGTTCATATGTAGCAGGTACTTGTTAAGCGGTTTTTTTTGGGTTTGTTTGTTTGTTTGATTATATTGCAGGCACTCAGCATTTGATAGTACCTTTGTTTTCATAGGCAAAGGCAATTTTGGATAATGGTATCATGTCTCATTGATGGAATTCTTAAGATTGTGTGGTGAGCAGGTGTGTGTGTGTGTATGTGTGTGTGTGTGTGTGTGGTGAGCAGGTGTGTGTGTGTGTGTGTGTGTGTGTGTGTGTGTGTGTGTGTTTATCCTAGGACCATTGCATTCAGAGTCCATTGTTCTATTTAATCCTCAGAACAACCTTATAAAGCGGTGTTATTATCTCCTCTTCACAGATGATTCTGGAGCTCAAAGATGCTAAATGGCATGTGTAAGTTCCCACAGCTACTGTACAGCAGGGATTTAAATGTAGGTCTGGCTTCTTTCCATTGTCTTAGCTCTTTTCAATATTTGCATTTTTCCTAATTATCTGTGTTCAGGGTTTTCCTTGACCCTTTGTTATACTTTTCAACTTCCAATGTTTAAGAATTGTTGAAGGGTCCATCCAGACCTATAATCCTGATAAGCATAAGCAGTTTGCCCTATCATTGGGGAATATTGTTTCCCAGTTACTCAGAACAGCTTCCTACCATGGAAAGACTCCTGTTTACTACTTAGACAAAAGAAAGCTGTAATCATTAAATGGGTCAGCCCAGTGTTTAATCAGGCAGTTGCAGGTGGTTGCTTGCCACACATTAATGATTAAACTACCTCCTGTAGTAGTAGTATAGTAGTTGTAGTTATTTGCCAGGTGCTGCAAACTGATCCTGTATGTAGAGTGTATTCTGAGGCTTTAGTAGCTTTTTTTGTTTATATGGCTCTGTATTTATAGAAACTGGGTCACTAATTCTTTTTAGTATTATAGCATAGATTTTGAGCCAAAATAACTGTGATGCCAACAGAGCCCTTGGGTGTCATATAACCAGACTCTCTCTCTCCCATTTAATAGCTAAGAAGCTGAGGTTGAAGTGGGAAGTGCTGTCCTCAAGGTTAAAAGGATAAGTTCAAAGCCAGAGCTAGGACATAAACTCAGACATGTATGATTTCTGCTCCCTTCAGTAGTTTTCTTCTTACTTTACAGGTCCTCAGATATCAAATATTTATTGAGCAGCTACCATATGCCATGTTTTGACTCAGAGAAATTAGGCAGATTTTCTAGGGTCACACTACAAGAGTGTGACAGAGTTTAGAGCCCTACTGTCATGTTTTTCGTACCAACGACACTGCCAGTACACACTGTAACCTTCCACATCTCAGCATGTTTCAGTGTGATTTAGAGGAGTATGTGACTGAGGCCCAGGTTCACAGAGACTTTTCAGTGAATATTTAATGATGTAAAAAAGAAATTTCAGGCTGACTTTGAGGATCAGTTAAATGAATTCTTTAGAGCCATGGCTCCAAACTTGGGAATGCATCAGCATAACCTGACCAAATGCTAAAACCCACATTTCAGGGTCCTACCATCAGAGTTTCTCATGCAGCTGGATAAGAATGGGACCTCAAAATGTGCACTTCTAACAAAAATTCCCTATGGCACTGGCACTGTGGATCCAGGGAGTGTACATTGGGAATAATCTCATTAGTCTACAAAATGGATATGATAATACATGGCCTTATTCCTCTCCAAGGTTACCTGAGCTACCTTAAAAGTTTCCAGAGAGAATGGCTTTCTATATAATACTCCAGTTTTCTCCAGCCTTTTGAATGTGTAGAAATGCCTTCAAACCATTTCTGCCCATTATGTGTTTTCATAGCATTGTAGAAGAGTTTGGAAGAAAAGTTAGGTCATTTAGTCCAGCCTTCTGCATCTAAACTAGGATGTACCTAACCTAGTTCAGATACATTGTTGGCTCCTTCCCTTTTCCCTTCATGAATTTTTAAGTGATTTTGGTGAACATCTTCTCTGTGTCTGTTCTTGTGAACGAATCATCTTATCTTTCCTCCTACTGCATGCACAACAGTGATTGTTCCTAGTAAAACTATCTGCTCAGTGATATGTGAGCATAGTGCTTGCACTGAGCTTCATATATAGTAGGTACTCAACACACGTTAGCTCCCTTTCTTCCATTTTCTAATTGGTAATAACTTCCAATTCCTCATGAGCCACCTGGCAATGCTTTGATGCAAACCAGGGCATGTACCAGTTGATAACTAAGAAGTCAAGGCCTCCAGATGACATCCTATCCTGTATTTCTCAAATATAGTGGTTCTCGGCTCTGGTTGCATATTAGAATCAGCTAGGTAGCTTATTAAAAAGTCCTAGTGACTAGGCCAAATGTCAGACCAACTGAGTCAGAATCTCCGGGGTTGGGTCCAGCCATCAGTATTTTCAGAGCTCCTGTTGTGATTCTAATGTGCATGCAGGTTAAGAACCACTCTTAAAACTAAAGCCACCTTTTAGAGTCTCTGTATGGGCTTTACTCTAAGAGACATTCTGTAAGGCAATAGTCCTGAAACTTAGTGTGCATCATAATACCTGAAACATGTAGGTTTCTCCACCCCCAGAATGTTTGATTCAGGAATAAGGAGGTGGGTCCCAAGAATCTGGATTTCCTATAAATTACCAGATACGGTGCTGTTAATTTGGGACTACACATTGCAAACCATGGTTGGAAAGGAAGGAGCACAATTCTTTCTTCATCCAGTACCTGTTAAAAACATTGTGGTGGGTGACTTTTTAAACCCCAAATTCTCATAACAATTTTCAAGCACTATAAGGGTATACATACCCACAAAGCTGTGTAGTTACCAAGTGTCCATTCACTACGACAAGTGAGGAAGAAATCAAGTGCATTGGGGAAACTAAACAAACGTTTTTCTGGGTAATCAGAGGTAGAAGAGCAGAGAAAGAAAGAGTTAAATAATTAGACTTTTTAATCTTGATTCAGTCTCTGTAGGCCTTGGGTAACTTGTTTCTATCTCCATGTGCCATGATTAGAACTGTCTTCTACCATTTAAAAAAGAACAGGCTTATTATTAAAGCACAGGGCAAATTAGAGATCACAGGCACCAAGAAAACAAAACCAGACAAATCAAAGCCACCCCTAAGCTGGAGCAGCAGACCAGGAAGAAGAATGTTTTGAATATCACAGTTTCAGGTAACCCTGCCCAGTGCTTGCAGCTTAATTATTCTCCACAAAGATGGGCATGAGGGACAACTAGACAGAGATGTTGAAGCTGGGAGGCAAATGGTTAGTCATTCTGTTTGCTCAGAATGATTGGTAGTGCAGTTCCTACATTTGCCATCCATCACCTCTTCTCTAGAGGATCCAAGACAAAAATAGAGGTGATAAATGAGCCCAGAAGCCCTGAGACAGCAATTGCTTTATACCTTGCAGAGAAGCATCTTGGGGAGATTGGTAGGTGTGTACATGCAGAAGAGACAGCTATTCAAGTCTCTCTTACCCATATTTCTCTTGGACAATTTAGGGTAGGGATGAGATGGCATAAATGCTGTTCCAGATGGGGCTACTCAAAAGTAGGATTTGCAAATCAGTAATTCTCTTTTTTTCTTAGCCCCGCATACAGGTCCCTTATCACCATAATTTCTGATTCCCTCCCTCACAATGACCACCATCTCTCCTTCTGGAGAGCTTGGTGGAATTTTTCACCCATGTATACCTCAGGGATAAGTTTTGTGCTTGTGCCCATGTGTACATGTGTGTATAGTGGGAGGTGAAGGAGCAAGCAGTGTAACAAAACGCTGACTCATCCAAATTCAGACTACATGGATTTGAATTCCAGCTGTACCTACCATTGCTTCACTACCTTGAATAAATCAGGCTACCACTTGAGGCTTCATTTTTTATCTGCAAACAAAGGCTAACAAAATAGCCTAAACTAGAGGACTGCAGTTAAAGTTAAGAAAGGTAATCCATGTAAAGCACTTAGCTTGGCACATTGTAAGTATGTAATAGATGTTGTGATTAGTATCATTATTTTTAAAGAGGAAGAGGAGACTTCTGGGGCAGGCAGAGAAACCCAGAGTTACGGCAATATAAAATAAATGTATGAGGCCCTGAAAAACTACTATTTGGGGCCCCAAGGGTGATTGCTACTCACAGTGCATTGGATTTAAGCCTACTATTTCACAGGGTCTAAAGTGTAAGATACTCTTAGGAAGAGGGTTTCCAAGAGTAAAGTAAAGTTTCCAAGCAGAGGAAAGGATAGGTAGGATTT
The DNA here is from genome assembly GCF_047511655.1 of Castor canadensis. Taxonomy (NCBI): domain Eukaryota; kingdom Metazoa; phylum Chordata; class Mammalia; order Rodentia; family Castoridae; genus Castor; species Castor canadensis. The sequence goes on along the minus strand of NC_133405.1, from coordinate 42,821,648 downwards.
CCTTATTCAGAACCCTAAATAGCAAGAGGCAAAGCACACAAATTGGATCTATAGAGAGTGAGGTTAATTCCATGGTGGGGCACTGGGCCTTTCTTCTTCCCTATCTGTACTCCAGCAGTATCTGAAATCTTTGTGGTTCTCTGCTCTACTTTCTTTTCTCTGAACTTTGAGCATAAGATATATCTGACCTTTGCATCTTCTTGCACTGCCAATTGTCTGCATATGCTGTTTCCTATTCTGCAGAACCCTTTTTCCCACCAGTCACCCGGTTTACACCTATTAAACCTTCCTTGTTTTCTCCCTTTCCCAGTCAAAATTCAATGCCTTGCCTTCTTGTTCCCATAGCCCTCAGTACTTCTCACAGCAGAACAAATGATCACAGTGTGTTACAGTATTAAGTAGACCCATGCTACCAGTATAGTAGCTATGAGCCACACATGGCTATTGAGCCCTTGAAATGTGGCTGATATGAAAGGAGACACATTGCAAGTTTAAAAATATAGACCAAAATTTGAAGACTTAGTATAAAAAAAGAATGTAAAATAACTCATTATAATTCTGTGTGTGTTACATGTTGAAAGGATATTTTTATTTACTTCTTCAAACACAGATCATAGAAAATTGAAAGTGACAAGTGTGGCTTATATTTCCATGAGGGTGGACATCTTATTTGTCTTGTTTATCATGATACCCCTGCCGCCTGATGTACAGTAGTGTTCTCTTGAATATTTCTAAATAACCAAATGAAGGATTTCATCTTGTATCTGGGTTTGTATTGAACTGTGGAATTTTGGCTAGAAAGTACATGGAATCATTTTGGATTTATTTTTCTATTCTTCTGAGTGACTGTATATTTAATTACTGTATTTCATGTCTTTAATTTCACTAATGACAGGAAGCTGTGGCTGTGAGTAAATGATGTAATGTTGTTCCACTTACAAATTTATTATCAGCACATTCTTCTTGTATCTATTAGAGAAGTTATATAAAAAAGAGGAAATAATTCTCAAGCTAAGGGAAATTTAAAGCAACAAAAGTGGAGAGGCCAACAAGACTCAAGATTCTGTGGCTAAAAGAAAATATATTAATTTTTTATTGCTTCACAAAATTGCTACAAATTAAATGGCTTTCAACAAGTAAATTTAGTTAGCATTTACAGTTTCTGTGGGTGAGAAGTCTGTGTACCACATGCTTAGGTTCTTTGTTCAGGGTCTAGATGAGCTGAAATCAAGGTGTCTGGGAATGGCTGTATTTCTTGTCTTGGCTTAGGGCCTTTTCTAATTTCATACAGGTTGTTGGGAGAATTTTTTTCCTAGCTGTGGGCTGGGGACTGCTCTTCACTTATTGAGGCTGTCCACAGTTTCTTGTTTTGTGGCCCACCCCCCAAAGGTAGTTCACAAGATGAATGTTTGCTTTCTTCTAAGCCAGCTAGAGCATGCTTTTCTGACTTCTTTCTCACCAGCTAGAGAAAACTCCCTGCTTCTAAAGGGTTCATGCCAGATAATCAGTGTATCTTAAGGTCAACTGATTTGGGACCTTAAATACATCTGCAAATACATTCAGAGCAGTGCCTACATTAAGTGTTGGATTAAATACCTGGGAGAAGTTATACATACCAAGAACTGGGAATCTGGGGCTCACCTAGGAGAATTCTGCCTACTAAAGAGCCTCACACATATTTTCAGTGAGAATGAAATTTTGATCCTACTGAAGGAGCTAATTCTTTCACAGCTAAAAAAGGCCTGTGGAGGAAGTGGCCATCAGATCTGTAGAGGAGATGCTGAATTAAGGAAATACCATCATCAGAAGTATGTTAAAAATAATATAAAATAACTTTCCCATTTTTCAGATGAGGAAACAAAGACCTAGAGAGTGGAGGCTTTCCAAGAGTAACCACTGTAGCCATCACATGTTCTTTCGGTAGAATGTGTTGACTGTTAGAAGAGCTGGCAGATGGGGCATTTGGAATCTGCTGAGATTAATATCTCTCATTAAACTAACTTTCTCATCTTCTCTGTGCCTTATTTGAATTCTGAAATAAGTATATAACCTCAAAACACCTATTTTTGAGTTTTATAAAATAAAATTACTTTATATCTAGCACTGAATGTGCTAGCTGTTAAATCATGAATTGTGGCAAAATTCTCATGCTTTAGATATGTAATTTTTTAGAAACAATTGTTTACAAAGCCAGGATCTTGGGCCAAGATGTGGCTGTATTTCGCCTGTAGTACAAAGTGGTGATGTGATTACTTGACAACAAACTTTTAAGGGTAGAGGCTTAAAGGTGCTAGGAGGGCAAGAATCTTGACAGCTTTGTGTAGAAATAATCTTTGAGCCTCAGAGTTTTGTTTAGACTCCCCAAAAGGTTCTGATGAGGAGCATGGAAGGAAACGTAACACTCTGAGCTCCCAAAAGAACATTACCTGAGTGATATGCTTAGGTCTGAATTTAAAAACACACACACAGTTTATTCCTCCAGTGTGCTGACAGTACTTTATTAGTGTGATGAGATGAGCAAGTATTATTTTTGCAGAAGCAGAAAAAAATAAAAATGGAATCTCTAGGGCCTGACTGGTACCGATCACATTTGACTTTATCAAGGACTGAATTTAAGGTCACAGCTGCTTCCTATGTTCCTTATCTTTGCAGTTGGGCTGATGCCTCATTTACATCCCTGTCAAATCAGCTTAGCTTATTTATTGAAAATGTTTTCTTTTCATTGTTCATGTTTCCACAGATTGGGCACTGAGAATAATTTTTCAACCACAAAATAATCGATAACTTGACAGCAGCTGACTTTTCCCACTCAGGATAGCAGTCAATTTTCAACTCTTCTAGGGATGTTAATCTGATCACTTGATACTTCAGTCCACTTGATGACTTTCATTTGCTGCTGGCCTTTGAGGTCTCTATTCTTCTCATTACCACCTCCACCATAGGGTCATGACAAAATAGAAATCAGCAGAAAATCTTAGTTTACTTTTTTGTTAGAAGCTTTGAAGAAAGTCTGGTGGGATCTGGGGTAGAAACAAATAATTGATTCTACTAGGTCATGAAGACTTCTGTCACTTATTCCTTTTTTTTCTGTATATCTCACCCCTATATATAATAGAGAACTGACTTAGTGGCCCAATAATTCTCTGGATTTTCAATATCAGAGGTTATCCACTGTGCCAACCCATACCATAAGTGTGATAGGCAGGCAATAAACAACAAGAAGAAAATTAAAAAAAGAGAAACACAGTACATAAGACCCTCCTGATGGTCAGTACAGGTACTTCTATCTAATTAACTCGAGTTACGTGAAACTGAAGTTTTTTTTTACCATCCAGTTGTGTAGTAGAATATTAATAGTTTTAATCATTTATACAGATGTCTAGGAGTACTCCTTTGTTTTTGAATTTATCTCTATTTCAAAACTGTCAGACTTCAGATTTCTCAATGACAAACTGAATAAGTATAGAAATTCGAACTACTAGTCAGACACTACTGATTGATCATTTCACTGTCACCACTAGCTCGCTGTCCTTCTTGCTATGACCATGCAAATGTGGGACCTAAAGGGAAAAATAGTCACTGGGTAAATAAAGATGATTTAATATACCTGCTCCAAAGACCAAAGCTACTGTGTGTGTGTGTGCTTTGCTGGAGTACATATTGGTTGGACCTAGGGGGATTGATAAGGAAAAAGAGTCCTTCATAAGGATACTAAGGGAGAAAGGTTATGATGGAAAGGAGTTTTCACATTCCAAATGGACTACTCATTAGTTTATTCCCCTTGAATAAGTCATTGACACATCTTGCTGTGAACCTCAAAACCTAGAAGGTTTAAGAATACCTATTCTCCTAGCCAGGTATGGAAGTTAATGCCTGCAATTCCAGCACTTGGGAAGCTGATGCTGGAGGATCATGAGTTTATAGCCAGGTTGGGCTACATAACAAGATCTTGTCTCAAAATCCTAAGGGCTGGAAATGTAGCTCAGCGGTAGAGAACCTGTCTAGCATGCCCAAAGCCCTGGGTTCAATCCCCAGCACTGCAAAATACATAAATAAATGAATAAATAATAAAAGATTGCTTATTCTCCAAATCTGACAAGGTTAGTGTGACGAATAAATGTCATTGACTGATACTGAGTGCCAAGTGTCTGACAGTTAAAGGGCATTCAACAAATGTCTGTAGATTCTGAATGAGGGCCTAAAAGGGTCTGGCTTTAAGAGGTCCAGGAACTTGATTGTTATGTACGGTAGAAATGAGTCCAAGAGATTAGTGAGTAAAGATACTATATTTATATGATAAGAAATGGTTGTTTTAAGTCATAATCAGACTTCTATTTATCCCAATTCTCTGTCATTATTGATGGGGAACTGAGTAGTTTTCTAAGATCCATAATCTCAATTAACCATTAAAGTACAGCATGGAATGAGCTTTTGTTTGAACTGAAAAGCTTATTCCTTACATGTGTACCAGGATAGGTCAAAAGTCCTAGCTATCAGGCCCTCGAACAGCACATTAGAAAGTTGACAAGAATACAAGCTTTATGAGAATGAAGTTTTGTGCAACTTTCCCATTGCAGTTTCTAAAACAATACCTCGTACATAGTATGAGTTCAAAACACATGTTGAATGAATGAATAAGTTCTCTCAATCACCATTACAGGTGGGACATCATAACTAATACCTATATATTGCATTGTAGTGCAATTGTCATGAAGTAAAGTATGGAATCTAGAAAAGGCACAGCTATAAGAGGAAGAGAACTTTATGATAATTCCAAAATTATGACCCCCAAAAGAAAATTAGATTGATAAGGCTTCCAGCTTGTCACACATTCGAGAGAAGAAAAAATATGTTAATTGCCATAGGATTTACTATAACATTTTACTGGGACAACATAAACTGCTATGAATGTTATTGACAGCAAGAATAACATTTTCAACTTTTTTATTGTTTAGCATTTATATAATCTGATTCCAATAAAGTGAAGTCCTTTTATTAAAGTCATCCTTAGAGATTGGGGAAGAATTTTTTTACAGATGGGACTTAATTACTTTATATTTCTTTCCTTTCTGCTTTCTACTTGGCCTTATCTGCAATTGTACCACCTGCCACTAAAATCTGTTCCTAACCTCCAGCCTCTTGTGGGTTTCTCATAGTCCTTGGAAGAATTTTCTGACAAAGATCCTGCTTCTGGAACTTGCAGTCATGTTGGTCCTAAACTGGCCAGATCCTGACAAGTTAATCTCAGACTCTTGTGGAAAAAGTCTGAGAGGCTTCTTGTCAAAGACAGAAGTTGTCTATTTTATAATCCTTCTTGTCTCCATAGTCTTGTGAAAGCCTCTTTTATTATCTTTCTTTGGGCTTCCATTGTCTCTAGTTTCTAGAGTTTCTGTATTTGCTTGCCTTGCTCTGATCTATTATTTTATTATAATCTAGTTTCCATGACCTCGTTGTTTCTGTATTATTTTCCTGAGATGTTCCTATGTTCTGGCTTTACAATCTGTTTTATCTATAGCTAAATGTCCATGTTTTTCTGAAACTCACGGCTCCCTTGCTAGATATCCTCATATTCTTGCTGCTATAAACCCTGTCCAAGCCTCAACAGAGGAGAAAATGAGAGGGAAGACCAGTTCAAATAAAAGAAAATTTAAAAAATGGATGAGTTGCAAGTCTAACTACCGCTACTCTCTTATAGAATTTATTTTTATTAGGATATATTCTTTGTATATCCCTTCCATAATTTATAAAATTAGAGAGACTGTGTCCTCAATCTCTGGAAATATCTTCCATAGGAATTTTGCTTTAGGAAGCCTCATCTAATTT